>NW_027496674.1:0-177252 GCF_021521415.1 Bidens hawaiensis
CACCTGTGCAAATGTCAAAACGTGTTTTGTCACTAGTAATGTTTTTAATTTGTAGTTTGGGTTAATATAATGAAAAGACCACGACTTTAAGTTTGTTTATACATAAAGTGAATATATAATTCCAAAACATACAAAAAGAAAAAAAAAAATCTCATTCTTATGGGTTTTATAATTGTAAAATTAACTACATGTTTAACGAATAGTGTAAGTGGAATTATTGAAACCGTTAATAATCTTCTACTTTTAAGATCTTCAAAAGTTTCCAATTCAACGCCACATAGCATCTAAAGGTCATGCATGGGGTATACTCCAACTCCTCTTAACTCCACATAAGCAACACATCACTATTTTTCTTTTTTTCAACCCATCTCACCCAAAGAAAATTGTTTAAATCCTTTTATCTCCATCTCACCTCTATTAATCGTTAACTTAATATTGTTCTTTACCTTTAAACCCGGTGAAAAGCATAATCCATGGCTATAATATAAATTATCACATTATAATTTTCATAAATTAATTTCAATTAGTAAAACAAATTTAACACAAGTGGGGAGTGGCTTAATCCATCTTTAAAGTGTCATGTCATCTTAATGTATGTTGGGGTTAGAGTATACCCCATGGCGGGGCAATGGCACCCACCATAACTCCAATTGGTTGTGATACAAGAACTGAAATCGTTGCTGCCCCCTATATTGTGACCCATACACGGAAGTATATTGTGACCCATATTCGCTCCCTTGACGTTGTTTTAACAAGATTGGTTGCACCACACATATGTAGACAAGTACACCAATCACACTAGAAGTGAATGATAACGGATTAGTAGCCATCACAAACTGAGAGCTACCCGGTTTCCACCATCGCCCAATGTCTTCTCACATATCCTCTCAGTATTTCAACAGGAGACATTCTTGTATGCTGTAGACGTTGATCATTTAAGGCTTTTTGGCCTGTTGCTTGATATTTCATTTCTTAGAATTCGCTTAGTTGTTGGAGCTGTTACAGCTAAAGAAATCAATATCATGAGTAACAAGATTGTTACAGTTATGTAAGTGTTTGCTATACTCATGATATTCATCATGATTAATAACACCGGTACCAATCTCGACTCAAACATTCACAATCATGATAATAACAAGAATGACCAAAACCTACAACATTGGAAACAAGTGCCTTGCTGTCCATAGATGCTACAGAAGGCATGAAGTTAGTCATCACTGTGCACAAGAAAGCCATACTTCCAAGCTTGGCTGCTTGGTCCCACATAACCAGGCATCCCACCACTCAGATCCATGGGTAGCTTCATCACGACAGTTATGACTGTAACAGAAGTTGCGCTGGGTGAGAAGAATTTACATGGAACCCATATTTTCTCGCCTTTGAAACCGTTTAATAAATCGGCCAATATAGCAAGGATGCAAAACCTTGATGCTATTGTGATGTAAATCCCAATCCACACCATAGGTTTGCCATGCATCTCATTTACTTCTGAATCATGTATCTTTCCACAAAAAGGCATCACAAGCTTTCACTTGTGATGTTTACACACAGTCCCCTATATCCGACTTGCGAAGACAACCGAGTTCACGATTATGTTGCACTCATGAATGAATGATATGGTTCACCCATTCTTGGTAAAATATATTTGTTATGGGAAGGCTTGAATCTAATTGTTTGTGAAACTAAGTTATAGCATTAAGCTGTGTTGATAATTTCTTATAGCAACAAGATTATGTTCAGTAAAATTGATCAGTTGACTGTTACATTATTGGTCAGTAAGCATTACCACCGAGTTGATATCGTTTTTTATTTGCAGTTAGTTATTAGTCCTTACAAGGATTTTATAAGATGATAATATAACGTGTTTTTAAAAGAGCTATGGCACCCTATAAAAAGTGTCAAAACATCCAACCAAAAACAAGTAGTTTTGTCCCACTAAATGCAGAAATAAACTAAAATAACCATTGGAATTCAAAATAAAATCTTACATTATCCATCCAATTCACAAAACTCGGCTACAGTGGTTCATAAAAACCTTAAGTAAAGAAAATAAAAGTGTTGTCCAAGTAAAACCAGCAGCGTATCCAAAACTTGGAAAGTATTTGGATCGCCAGAGATGCTAACCTTATGTTGCGACTGAAGATTTAGACAGGTACCGGCATGGGCAAAGGCTCATCACCAAGCGCAAGTGGTGGCCTGTATTCTTCAACCTCTTTGAGTGGGAGCGCAACCACGTCATCCTTTGGCATATGAATTACAACATTATCAGGTAATGGCGTCTTGGGCCCAAGCTTGCCCGTTGGGTCCCAGTCAAGCATGATCTTAACCTTGATACCAAGAACACCCTGTTTGTTTTACACAAATTTTAGTTAGTTAACTCTAGAGGGTGTGCACATGAAAACATCAAAATAGCAAGAAAAGTATACATGGGGTAAACCTGTCTAAGAAGCACGTGTCTGACAGCAGAGTCAATATATTCTTTGACTGGTTGACCAGATGATACCATGTATCCATCCTTGAATTTCATTGCTTTCGCACAGCTGAGCCCTAAGCTTTCCGCTAACAATCACCTGAAGTATAGTGAATACACAGAGTTGAAAAATGTAACAATTTTGCCATATAAAGTAACAAAAGGATAACAATATAATAATCACATACCTCACACCCTTTAGCTCCATTCTCCATAACAAACCTCAAAACACCATAGCAAGCCCTGAAAACAGAACATCAGTTAAGTGAATCTTACTAAACTCAATCTACTTTAATACATTGTTAAAAAATTATCAATGGCGACTTTAATAATTGCAAATTAGTTGATAAATAGGGAGAAAAAGAAAAGGTTTCAGAAACCTGCGAACAGCAAGCCCTCCAAGAAGCTTGTAACGCAAAGACTCGGCTTGAGCAATGGCACATAAGCCTCTGTTGTTAACTCTTTCAGCATAGAGCTCGACACTGTTTTCGGGGAACTTAAATCTCTTCTGAACAAGTGAAGTCAACTCCCTTATTCTCCTTCCCTTCTCACCTGCATAATAATCAATTTTATAAACCATGGCTTAAAATGTCTAATAAGCAATGCTTAGAACTTTACAAGAACGTTCTGGGTACGGGTAGCTCTGATTATAATCTCTGTGCGCATAGGTGTAACCCTGACTTCAACACCCGAGTAGCCATCCTCTGCAAGTTCCCTGGTGAGGACCTCATTCAATCGGCGAAGAACACGCCATCAGCCACCAAACTGATATGCAGTAAGTAAATTAGAATACGATCTATGTAAGTAAATAAATAAGCATAATATCAATTTGGAATAGTTGCTTACCTTTCGCTTTTTGCTCAATTGAGAAGCCATTTTCTTCAGCAGACTTTAAAAGACGAAAAAGACAGACTGCTGAAATTCAATATCAAGATTCGACAGAGTCATTACAACCTGATAGTAAAATCACAAGCCACGAAACATTTTCTACAGCTCAAAAGCACAAACAAAAGCAATTTTTTTTTTTTGCAATTTGAGAGTCGTACAAAAAAATACATATCGACACATTATTAAGTTGTTATTTGTCATGAAGTCACGTCAGTGACAATCTATAAACAAGTCCTATATGAATCAAGTATGCGGCTGGACTAGGTCTCTGCAAATAAAGCTCATGCCCAGTCGCCATCTATTACACAAACACATATGATGAATCATTAGCTAACTAAATCCATCCAGAATGTAGCTAGCTAATTAATTCATCAAACAACAGTTAGTATAGTAATAAATAACCCCAGATCAAACCAGACTAAAAATAGCAGATTAGCTGGCAGCAGATAGATAATAAGAGAGAGCAAACCTGGATGTCGAAGGAAGACTAGCCTAGGCAGAAGAAATGAACAAGGAAACGGTCCTAGGGTTTTTATGTTTTAATTTAATAGAGATGGGCCGCTAGCCCAAACTGCATCTTCATCTTCATCTTCATCTTCATCTTCATCTCATCTCACATGGTATTATTACTATACTATTTACATTTTAGATCAATTAACTTTATGTTCTACTTATTAGCTGATGTGTTGCTTTAGAACAGTGTCTTATAGACTTATAGTATGTTGTTTGCAACATCATATTGGGTCACATGTTAGTAACACTAATATTCTTCATTTTCTTTGGGAAGGAAGGGTCATTTTTGTTTCTTTCTTCAACAAGCATATATCGCGCCAATTATTTTTCTTATATGCTTCAAAGATTACTAGTAGAAGAGCCCGCGGGTGTCCCAACTAACATTAGATTCAATTTTATTGTTTATTACCAGTTAACCCGTTCCTTGTTTTGAACATTTTATACCATCCATCCAAAAACAGGCGTAGTAGTAGTGTGTATGGCGCGTATGAGTATATGTCTAACGCATTAATTCCAATCATTATTGATATGACTTAGTTGGTATGAACTTGACGTTTTCATCATATATGTACAAAATTGTGTATATGAAAGAAATCCAAAAAATCTCTAAATGACCAAAAATGTAATTCTAATAAGATGTTAATCATGACTAACTACAAAGAAAAATGTTTGAGTAATAATGAAATCTTATCCAATGATGACATCTTAGCATAGAGACATGTTTTGCATTGTATAATATAGTGAAGCGTTGCGCCCAGGACGCTTAGAGGATTCAGTTAGTATGAGTTCAGTTCGTATGATACCTGCATTTGCAATTGCAAAATTAAAACTTCACCCAAAAACTTTACAAAAAGCCAGCAAAAATTCGACACCTAAAAGAAGAGAAAAGAAACGTGCGAGTGCGCGCACACACACAAGCATTGATATAGATAACATGATGACACAGCAAAAAAGCAGTAGAACAAACTATGCTAGATACGTTTGTTTTTCATACATCTTATACAAACATGCAGAAATTTTGTGTGGATCTCCTTAAAAGTCAGTAGCGAAATATTTTTCCGATAAGAGGTAGCTATTTTGACATGTTTATGTGTAAATGGACAGTTGAACTAATAACATAGATGATAGGAATTGCATTCAATCTCTGCCCCCCGGTAACATTTAAGCTCGTTGTTGGTAAACAATAGTTTTATGCGCAAAAACGCTTCAGAAGAGTTTTCCGATGACTTGGTAGTGCACCTGCAAGATTTTGTAATTGAGATAAAGGCGAGTTAGGCAGGAATCATATATAGACTAAGACAATTAAGTGTATTTTTTTAGTATGCACCAACTAGGGGAGAACAGAAATCGAATCGAAACCGAATTAACCAAAAAAACTGCACCGAAAAAAAACCGAACCGAAGCATTAACCGACGGTTAATCTTTTGTTTTTTTGAAAAACTGAAATTTCGGTTTCGATTCGGTTATCCATTTTTAAAAAACCGAACCGAACCGATTTTTTATGAGAAAGATTATCAAGATGATAAGGAATTGACTAAACTTTTAAGATAAATAAATAAGATGGTGAATGAAGATCAGGACTAAACTTTTAATGATTTTTAATTTTTAAACTCTATTTAGCAACTTTGTATTCGTATAGTTCCACGTAACAAATGCCTATTTTTTGTTTTTTGAATTCAATATATATGTGACCTGTGGTACTCTAACACGTTCTTATACAAGCTTAAAATATGCATTTTTATTATTTTTTATTTTTGCAATGTCAACACATAATTGAAAAAAAACCCGAAAATCACCGAAATTAACCGGAAAACCGAAAACCAAATGGTTTGCATATTCAAATAACCGATTGCTTCGGTTTTGATTTTGGTTTGGGTTTCGCCTAATAACCGAACCGACCCGCGCTCAAGCCCTAGCACCAACTTGTATTTGTGGTAATTTTTTTTAAAAATGCACATTTTTTCAATTCGATTCTTCTACAATATGTTAAAACAACCTACAAGGGCAAAGGGGTGTTTCTTTTTTTTATTTTAATATTGATAATTTAATTTAAAAGATGCAAACAGAAAAAAGAAAGATTATGATCTATAAACCAAAAACCATAGAATTTCAACATATTCCCAATTACAAATTACAAAAGTCAGTACCTACATCAAGAACCTAAAGATGCATACTGGGAATATTTGTCACCCTCCCAACAACCTTGCTATTTCAAAAAATTTGCCAACGTGTTGACTTTTATAAAGCCAGTCATATGAAACACCAAAGGAAGAAATTCATTCACATGATTTACCAACATTTAAGAGAATGTTAGGTAATATGTTCGCTTATGAAATTAACAAACAGACGCTGATGAACACAAACTAATTCATCTCCCTTATGAACGAACACGAACAAGAATGTCCATTCGATTACGTGTTCGTGAACCGCCTGTTTATCCGATAAATGTGTAACGAACGAACATAAACAAGGTTTCATTTGCTATGGCTAGTGATATAAGGCTAAATATATATAAATCCCTTGTATATTTTAATTAATATTTTATTAGTTTTTGTTCGGATTTTATTAGAATTTATATATTACTAACATATTTGAATAATGTAGGTTCCGAGATTTGTTCATGGTTAAAAAGGGCGAAAAAAGAGCTAAAACAAGCCAAACCGGTGAACCGGAGCATCAGAATTGAACCGGACCGCATCAGAAAACGAACCGGACCGCGTCAGCAATCCTAGCCCACGGCGCCGCCAGATCGGGAGGCAAAACGCCGCCGCGCGGCGCTCCGGGACCCCGTTTCTCCGAATTTTCTTCGGTATTTATCAGTTTTGGGCCCAGGAAACCTATACCCTAAACTTAATCCTGAGCATACTTTACGAACCAGAGCCGAATTTGTGTTTCCTGGAGCTTAGGATCGCAATATTTGGTGGGTTTGAAGACTAGGAATCAGCCGGCGAAGTGCTTATCATCCAAGGACGAAGACCACGGTTTTATCGCCTTTAATCTTCCGTTCTATTTATTTTCGCCATGAATTCCTTTATTATTGTTTTGTTTGATTTTATGATGCTAGGCTAAACATTATAGACTGCCTAGGCTTATGATGAACCTACTTTGACGTTGTGTTTTGATTTAGGATTTATTTATCGTTATGGTTTTATGATTTAATAAAAGGTTTAATCATATTAAATTGATGCATATGAATATTTAGGATTGTTTGATTAATTGTTATTATTCCATAGTTGCCTAGATTATTGTTTGTCATTGTGATAGGTAGCTATTAGGTCATCTACTTTGTGTTTTTAACTATTTTATGATTGATATGCATTAAGATCATAGGAAAAATAATTATTAATTAAATAAACCTAAGTGTACTACTAACCTAAATCTGTAAAGTGCTAGGTTATTGATAGGTCTTTATGATCTTGCTAGATTTAGTTCTTCGTAAGGAGTCCATCTAGGTTTGATTATTTAGTTATTGTCTATTGATCAATTAAATATTTTAAGCTGCCTTTGATTTCCACGCTGTAAGGTAGGATTTCGTATAAAGGAACTAAGTCATAAATAATTAGATGACCGTAAGAAAACTTGATTTTTAATACCGTTGTGCGTTAAAACTTATTAGGAACCCATAGGTGTCTCTTGAGAAGGGTCGGGGGTCCTGTTCGGGTTTTCTCTTAGGTGTCTATTTTACGATCCCAGTCCATAACTAAATATTTTCCCGATTAAGTAACAACTGAAATTTAGGGGATTCTAGCCTAGGTAGTTATCTCGTCGTCGTCATCATTCATCTGAATTAAGTCTAGGGTTAAGTCGTTTTTAAGTCCTTAGTTTTACTAATTAGTTTAATTTTAGTTTTTAGTAAACCCCCCCTTTTAAGAAATAATAATAAATAAATAGTCGTGTTTGAAGTTGAGTCTAATTTAGCTAGTTAACGTAATTAAAAGAGTCTCGTGGGTTCGATATCCGGACTTACTTAGCTGTACTAGAGTCGACCGGTTCACTTGCCGGTTAGTAGTTTTAGTTAAGTTAAGAGTCTAGAATTTATTACTTAGTGTCTAGATAAGCGTATTTTTATTATACTACTTTTAGCACATCAAGTTTTTGGCGTCGGGTTGGTCGGTCTGGTGACTTTGAAAGATTAATATCTATCAAGTTGATAAGATATCTTTAGATATTGTTTGATGTGTGTGCCGCTTCCGTTCGTGTGTGAGAGAAGGAGATACCGTTTGCTGAGTACGTTCGGAGTTGGAGGGCAGTCATGGAAGAAGACTTTAGCATCAATTTTCATTCGCATATTACCAGCTAAGTCTTTTCCATTATCTATCTTGCTTGTTTATTTTTATTTTTGTTTTTATTTTTATATTTAGGTTTTTAGCTTTTTGTATTTCGAATTTATTTTTATTTTTCATCCTTATCCTTGCATTGAGGACAATCAAAATTTAAGTGTGGAGATAGGACATTTGAGTCGTAGTTAAATTTTAATTATAAAAAAAAAGTTTTGAAAAATGTGTCACACCCCGACCAAAGGCGGCGGAACATGCCGAGGTGTAACGATTGTTCATAAGCACATGACACTAATTAAAGTGACAGTATTTAATAAACTCATTTCATTTCACAACATCGAAAATGTCACATAACAATTATCCATAAAATAACCATAAACAAGATATCACAAAATATGGCAAATTGATATTGTTCATTTTTACTAATATCCTAAGGTCTTTGATGTCGTTTTTTTCACGATCATAAATCAACCAAGATGCAAACCTGCAACATTTCATAAAATAAAGTTTGTCAACACAAAGGTCGGTGAGCAATTCATAAGTTTAATCATATTAGCATATAATAAAGATAGCCACAAAACTTGCATACGAAACGATAATTAAAAGTGGTAATTTGGATAAATAGATATCGCTAAACACATTAGCGACACCTAGCTATAAGGGGATGCCAAATAGTCTAGGATTTTATAGTTATCGTTAATTGCATTACGTTAACGACACCTTGCTATAAGAGGATGCCAAATAGTCTAGGATTTTATAGTTCCACCAACCAAAAGCGATAAACACATAGGCATATAAGCATAGAACACCAAATCAAGCAATAATTTAGGTAAAGTATACAACTACGTTTGTGGTTTAAGATTCAAATATAAAGCATTTTGTTGAATAAGTATGAAATGTCACCCCCAAAATAAAAGATGGAAAATGGGGTATGAAGTACTCACCTTCAAGTAGTAAACTTGAAAGATGATAATTTGGAGATTTGTCGGAACGACGAGTTTAACGCACAATGCCTAAAACGAAAAGAAGTCTTGAATTTAGAAAGGTTGTCTTGAAGGTCTTTAAACAAAATAAATGTTGAGAAATGTAAATAATTAAAGTTTAAGGTTTAAAATGTGACTATTTAAGAATTTATAATAATAACCCTTTAAAAATGTAAGTTTGCTCGAAACCGGGTTAAAGTATCTAACCTTAATATTTACTCAACCTAGGTTAAGTAATAAGGTGGGTAAAATGCAAGAATGCAAATCCCTTTGGAATGAAGATACTAAAACGGGTTTTTTTTATCGAGTGTTCGGGTTGTCGGTTCGGGTCTTGATAATTGGTCAAACCCAAAGTCAACTTTCCAAAATATTGAATGTTATGAGATAACTCAATAAAATTTAATAAGACTTAACCAAGTACGTAGTTCCATTGTTTTAGAACTAACAACGCACGTTAAGCGAGTGTTCGGTTTTGTCGGTCCAAACTTTGTTATATGATCAAGTTGGATCCAACATTTCCAAGTACTTAAGAAAATATTTAAAAATCAATTTGTAACTATTTTTAAAGAAATATACAAGTCTTGATGGCTAAAAAAACACACTTGTGTGTCTTAAGCGAGCAAGAATCGGTTTGGTTCGGTTTCCATCTTACAACAAGTTCATAGATGGTTTCCACATGTCCAAACACTAAATAACTTGTATAATAATGTACAAATAAAAAAAATACCAAAAGTTAACAATAAAGTCTTTAAACAAAAGTTCGGTTTTCGGTTCGGATCGTGTTTCGGGTTAAGACCGAGGTAAGATTCTACAAACCCATAACCATAGAATTTGTAAAAATGATTTTAGAAACTTAGATCTAACACTAAGTATGTTTAAACAAACAAAGCTAGTAACAAAGTTCGGTTTACGGTTTAGAGCTATTTACGGTTAAACCGAAGCATAGACTCTTAAAAACCCATAACCGTGGAACTTGTAAACATGACCAACAAACTAAAATAAGCAAGATTAATATGTATGAACAAGTTATATAGATGTATATATATCAAGGACACGAAATCCCCCATGAAGCCTTGCCTTATGGGGTCCGAAACCTTACCGACCGGAATCGGAGAAGTAACTACCAAAGATAAACAAGGGGTGTATATTATATATATGTTGAACAACCATAAACAAGTATTTATAAGGCTACATAAACTAATTAAGATGAAAGACCAAAATCCTTCAAGAACACTTAAGAAGATAACCTTGAATATTTGATGTTTGAGAGAGTTTTTTTTTTTGGAGTTGTAGCAAGGGAAAATGAAGAGGAAATGTGGTGTATATATAGAGTAATGTTGGTGGTCAAATATGGGTGTGAGACACAAGAGTTTTCATGCAAAATGGATCAAGACAAAAACACAAAACAACAAAAAAATAAATAAATAAATAATAAATAAATAAATAAAAATACAAATACAAATAAAAATAGGATGTTTTCAAGACCCAACAAGTGTGAAACAATATTGTAACATAAATCCATCATTTTGATTATAACATAAGCTTCGGTTTACAAATCGGGTCGGTTTACATAATAAACAAATACAAAAACGAATACAAACAAGACCCGAAATTGACGAATGTCACAGTATCCCCTACTTTAGGAAATTTCGTCCCGAAATTAAGACGAAGACGATGCTGCGAACAAATGTGGATACTTCTATTTCATTTTGTCTTCTCGCTCCCAAGTGAATTCCGCACCGCGCCGTGATTCCCATCGAACTTTGACTAACCGAATACGGCTACGCTTGGTTCAATTCTCGTTGCGATCCATGATCTCAGCGGGTCGTTCAACCAAGACCATCGACTCATCGACATGTACTTCGTCGAGAGGTATATGGAGATTACCCTCGGCTAAGCACTTTTTAAGATTTGAAACATGAAATGTCAGATGAACACCGGTAAGTTCTTCCGGTAGTTCGAGTCGATAAGCTACTTTTCCAACACGCTCAAGGATTTTAAAAGGACCAACGAAACGAGGAGCTAGTTTACCCTTCTTTCCGAAACGGGCTACCCCCTTCCAAGGAGATACTTTTAGAAGGACAAGATCGCCAACATTAAATTCGATCGGTTTTCGCCGTTTGTCGGCGTAACTCTTTTGACGACTTCTAGCGGCTAGGAGGTTCTTACGGATTCGATCAATAACGTCGGTGGATTCTTGAACCATTTCGGGTCCCGTGATTTGAGCTTCACCGACTTCGTTCCAACTTATCGGAGAACGACATTTACGACCGTAAAGAGCTTCGAAAGGAGCCATCTCAATGCTCGAATGGTAGCTATTGTTATAAGAAAACTCAATGAACGGAATGTGAGAATCCCAATTCCCACCGAAATCAAGAACACATGCTCGTAGCATATCCTCGAGAGTTTGTATTGTACGTTCGGATTGACCGTCCGTTTGAGGATGATAAGCGGTGCTAAGATCGAGACGTGTTCCCAAAACTTCTTGAAGTGAACGCCAAAAATGAGAGGTATAACGAGCATCACGGTCAGAGATATAGTCAATGGTAAACCGTGTCGGCACACGATTTCTCGAACATAGATTTGAGCAAGCTGCTCGACAGAATACTTATCGCAGATCAGAATGAAATGAGCAGATTTGGTCAAACGGTCGATGATCACCCAAATGCTAACGTTGCCCTTTTGGGTGTTGGGTAATTTAGTGATAAAGTCCATAGTAATGTCTTCCCATTTCCAAACGGGAATCGGTGGTTGCTCGAGTAGACCAAAAGGTCTTCGATGTTCGGCTTTAACTTTTGAGCAAGTAAGACATTTAGATACGAATAACGCTACGTCCTTTTTCAAACCCGGCCACCAAAAGGTAGCACGAAGATCGAAATACATCTTATCCGCACCGGGATGAACGGAATACCGCGAATTGTGAGCTTCGTCGAGTATACAAGTACGAAGGTCATTGCGATTTGGAACCCACAACAGATTGAGAAAGTACAAAAGACCATCGGGTTTGGTTTCGAGTTGAAGTTCGGCTCCACATGACATTTCGTCATACATGTTACCTTCTTCAACGGAGGTACGTTGAGCTTGGAAGATTCGAATTTGAAGATCGGTTTGAATGACAACGCTTAGAAGCAGAACGGATTTAACATTAACCTTTCGACTTAGGGCGTCGGCGATAACATTCGCTTTACCGGGATAGTAATGAATTTCGCAATCGTAATCACTAAGTAATTCGGCCCATCGTCGTTGTCACATATTGAGATCTTTTTGGTCAAAAATGTGTTGAAGGCTTTTATGATCGGTAAAAACCACACATTTCGTACCATAAAGGTAATGTCTTCAGATTTTGAGAGCGAAAACAACGGCACCAAGTTCGAGATCATGAGTCGTGTAGTTCTTCTCGTTGACCTTAAGTTGCCTTGATGCGTAAGCAATGACTTGACCTCGTTGCATGAGGACACAACCAAGACCTTGATGAGAGGCGTCGCAAAATATCACGAAATCGTCGTTTCCATCGGGAAGGGTTAAAATGGGAGCATTGCAAAGCATGTCCTTGAGAGTACAAAAGGCTTTTTCTTGCTTCGAACCCCAATCAAATTGTTTTCCTTTATGAGTGAGGGAGGTAAGAGGCAAAGAGATCTTGGAAAAGTTTCGAATGAAACGTCGATAATATCCGGCTAAACCGAGGAAGGATCGAATTTCCTTGGGAGTCGTTGGAGTTTTCCAATCCTTAACGGCCTCGATTTTAGCGGGATCAACATGAATACCTTTGTTGTTTACGATATGTCCCAAAAATTGAACTTGTTCCAGCCAAAATTTGCTGGAGAACTTGGCATAAAGTCATTCGTTTCTAAGAAGTTCGAGAATGGAACGCAAATGATGCTCATGCTCGGCTTTGGATTTGGAAAAGATGAGAATGTCATCAATAAAGACAATAACGAATTTATCGAGGAATGGTTTGCAAACACGGTTCATGAGGTCCATAAACACCGCAGGTGCATTTGTTAACCCGAAGGGCATAACCAAAAATTCGAAATGTCCATATCGAGTACGGAAAGCGGTTTTTGGAATGTCTTCTTCGCGAACACGCAATTGATGATAACCTGATCGAAGATCGATTTTGGAGAAGCAAGTTGCGCCTTGAAGTTGGTCGAATAGGTCGTCGATTCGTGGCAAGGGATAACGATTTTTAATGGTGAGTTTGTTAAGTTCCCTATAATCGATGCACATACGAAACGAACCATCCTTCTTTTTCATGAAGAGAACAGGAGCGCCCCAAGGAGAAGAGCTAGGACGAATGAAACCTTTATTGGAAAGTTCTTCGAGTTGGTTCGATAATTCTTGCATTTCTGACGGGGCTAAACGGTAAGGAGCCTTGGCCACAGGCATCGCGCCGGGCACAAGATCGATTCGAAATTCAATCGGACGAATGGGTGGAAGGTCGGTGACATCGTCCGGAAAGACATCGAGGAAATCACGAACAATAGAAATATCTTGGATTTTCCTTTCCTTTTTGTCTTTTGTCGCCAAGAGAGCCAGGAGCGGAGCATACTTTTGGCGTAAGTATTTTTGCGATTGAGAGCACGACATGAGATTAAGCCTTCTCGAAGTAGCTTTTCCGAAGACCTTAAGGATTTTACCGTTAACAAGCGGAATGCGAATGAATTTATCGAAGCAAACAACTTCGGCACGGTGCAAAGATAACCAATCCATGCCTACTATGACATCGAAACTTCCCATTTGCATCGGGATGAGATCGATGGAGAATTTATGGTTAGCAAGAACGAGAGTACAATCGCAGACGACAGAATTTATGGTGATGGAGTTCCCATTGGCGACTTCAACAGAAAACGACTGGGAAAGCTTGGTTCGAGACACAGCAATTTTCGACTCAAATTTCAAAGAAATGAAACTTCTATCAGCACCCGTATCAAATAAAATGGAAGCCAAATGTTGGTTCACTAAAAACATACCGTTCACGACATCGTTTGCCGCTTGAGCTTGATTAACATTCATCATGAAAGCTCGTCCTTGATTGCCTTGGTTGACTTGAGGTGCTTGCGGTGGTGGAGGAGGTGGTGCTTGTATGGCTTGGATGGGTTGGATGAGTGGTGCATTGTGTTGGGAAAGTTGAGGTTGGTAGGTTTGAACTTGGTAAGCTTGAGTTTGGTAGTAAGGTGCGGTCATGGTTTGGTTAGTAAGGATGAAGCGGGGACAATTGTTGCGGAAATGGTTAGGGTCACCGCAATTGTAGCAAGCTCGGGGTTATTGAGGTTGGTTTGGTGGGTAAGGTGCATATCGGTGTTGAGTATTTTGGGGAAAAGTTCTTGGTTGGTTTGGTTGGTTAGGTTGGGTTCGTTGTGCGGATCGGCATGTGGTGTTGAGATGACCAAGTCGGTTACAAATGGTACAATGGCGACAAGGCATGTTTGGTGGGTGATGGAGTTGGCAAATGTTGCATAGTGGGGCGGGTACCGGTATAGGGTTTTCGGGTTTGTGGTGGAATTTGGGTTTGTTGTTGAGGTTGGGGTTGGGTAACGGCATAGTTTCGGTAGTTGGTTTTGGGTTTCTTCTTGTTGTTGTTATTGTTGTGACGGGAAGAGTTGGAGTAGTTAATGGCTTGTGGTGCGGGTTCAACCTTGGCTTGTGGTGCGGGCTCGGGTTTGGCTTTTTCGTTTGGTTTCTTGAGGGTTAGGGTACCCGCTTTCACATGATTCTCCGATAGCGCACCGGCTAGAGTAATGGCATCCTCAAGATTCACGGGTTTGCTACTCATGACTGAGTCCCGGATTTGCATAGGTAAACTCTCAATGTATTTGTCAAGCTCACGCTCAGCCGGGGTAACCAAATGAGGGACGAGAATGCTCAACTCGTGGAAACGGAGTGAGTAAGCGGCGTTATCACCACTATCTTGCTTGAGGTTCCAAAATTCCTCCTCAAGCTTTTGAAGTTCGTGTTTGGGACAAAACTTCTTCATCATGAGTGCCTTGAGGTCGACCATGGAAGAGCCATAGCCGCTTCCGACCCTTGGAGATGCATGACACTACCCCACCATGTTAGAGCGGTTTTTCTAAACATGCTTGAAGCGAAATTTGTCTTTTTCGCTTCGGGGCACTCGCTATATCTAAACACATTCTCTATAGACTCGAACCATTGCAACAAGGTAGTCGCACAGTTCGTACCCCAGAATTCGGTTGGGTTGGCACTAGTAAATTGTTTATATGGGTAGGATACGGTTTGGGTTCAACGGGTGCAACAACGGGTGGAGGAGGTTGGGTAGCTTGGATTTGAGTTACAAGTTCGGGAATCACGGCGGCCATTTGCTTGATGATAAAAGCAGCCATACGTCGGTTGGTGCTCTTGCGCGGTCTTAGTGGAGGCATGCTAAAAGATTATAAAGAAATGGAATAAGTTTTAAGTAAAAAAAGAAATGGATATGAGAGTGTATAAAATAAGAATAAGGTGAAGTTAAATTTTCTTTTTGATTGTGAATCCTAGAGTTAGTGAGGAGTAGATGTTAGTGTCAGATAAAATATAAATCTTTGTATATAAACAACAAACTGGAAACAATCGTAAATGATTTTGATATTTTGAGGGGTTAAAGCTTAAAAATTTGAGATTTTGAGGTTTATAGAGTCGGAAAATCGTACATGAACCACCATGATTTGATATTCCAACTCAAAAAAAAAATTTATAAAACACAACGTTGGAGTCTAAACATGTGCACGAATCACCGCAATTTTTTTCATGTTTTCGACTCAAATAACGATAATAACACCATAAATCGGGATACAACGTCATGTCGAAGCACTAGTCAACGAATCACCGTAGTTCTATTGTTTTGACACCGAAAAATTAGGATGGCGACCGGAACGCTCGCATTCGACTACTTAAAGTATTCACATGTATAATATGGTTTGTGGCCTAGAAAACGAGCACTATAATCCCATCATTCCAGGTAAGTAAATCACCTTCGATTTTTGGAATCTTTTTGTCAAATGGTCGTTTTATAATGTCTCGCTTCCTATGAGGGCTACAAGCCCGATATAAATGCAACCTTTAAGGGATTATAAACAACGGGATCCAAGTTAATCTTGTAATCCATAAAACACAATGAAAATCTACTTTTTGCGTTTTAAGGTAAGGATACCTTGGAAATACTATGAAAGTGTGTGTATGTGAACATTTGGGATATTGGTGAATTTTAAACAAGTTTATAAAGAATATGCGATATGAACAATCAAAATAGAGTAAACACGTATGAGCACACGTATAGGACCCTAAGCATAACAATACTAGGCCGTTACGTCTAACCACCTATCCTATTGTCATGGCTCTGATACCAATCTGTCACACCCCGACCAAAGGCGGCGGAACATGCCGAGGTGTAACGATTGTCCATAAGCACATGACACTAATTAAAGTGACAGTATTTAATAAACTCATTTCATTTCACAACATCGAAAATGTCACATAACAATTATCCATAAAATAACCATAAACAAGATATCACAAAATATGGCAAATTGATATTGTTCATTTTTACTAATATCCTAAGGTCTTTGATGTCGTTTTCTTCACGATCATAAATCAACCAAGATGCAAACCTGCAACATTTCATAAAATAAAGTTTGTCAACACAAAGGTCGTTGAGCAATTCATAAGTTTAATCATATTAGCATATAATAAAGATAGCCACAAAACTTGCATACGAAACGATAAATAAAAGTGGTAATTTGGATAAATAGATATCGCTAAACACATTAGCGACACCTAGCTATAAGGGGATGCCAAATAGTCTAGGATTTTATAGTTATCGTTAATTGCATTACGTTAACGACACCTTGCTATAAGAGGATGCCAAATAGTCTAGGATTTTATAGTTCCACCAACCAAAAGCGATAAACACATAGGCATATAAGCATAGAACACCAAATCGAGCAATTATTTAGGTAAAGTATACAACTACGTTTGTGGTTTAAGATTCAAATATAAAGCATTTTGTTGAATAAGTATGAAATGTCACCCCCAAAATAAAAGATGGAAAATGGGGTATGAAGTACTCACCTTCAAGTAGTAAACTTGAAAGATGATAATTTGGAGATTTGTCGGAACGGCGAGTTTAACGCACAATGCCTAAAAAGAAAAGAAGTCTTGAATTTAGAAAGGTTGTCTTGAAGGTTTTTAAACAAAATAAATGTTAAGAAATGTAAATAATTAAAGTTCAAGGTTTTAAAATGTAACTATTTAAGAATTTATAATAATAACCCTTTAAAAATGTAAGTTCGCTCGAAACCGGGTTAAAGTATCTAACCTTAATATTTACTCAACCTATGTTAAGTAATAAGGTGGATAAAATGTAAGAATGCAAATCCCTTTGGAATGAAGATACTAAAACGGGTTTTTTTTATCGAGTGTTCGGGTTGTCGGTTCGGGTCTTGATAATTGGTCAAACCCAAAGTCAACTTTCCAAAATATTGAATGTTATGAGATAACTCAATTAAATTTAATAAGACTTAACCAAGTATGTAGTTCCATTGTTTTAGAACTAACAACGCACGTTAAGCGAGTGTTCGGTTTTGTCGGTCCAAACTTTGTTATGAGATCAAGTTGGATCCAACATTTCCAAGTACTTAAGAAAATATTTAAAAATCAATTTGCAACTATTTTTAAAGAAATATACAAGTCTTGATGGCTAAAAAAAACACACTTGTGTGTCTTAAGCGAGCAAGAATCGGTTTGGTTCGGTTTCCATCTTACAACAAGTTCGTAGATGGTTTCCACATGTCCAAACACTAAATAACTTGTATAATAATGAACAAATAAAAAAATATCAAAAGTTAACAATAAAGTCTTTAAACAAAAGTTCGGTTTTCGGTTCGGATCGTGTTTCGGGTTAAGACCGAGGTAAGATTCTACAAACCCATAACCATAGAATTTGTAAAAATGATTTTAGAAACTTAGATCTAACACTAAGTATGTTTAAACAAACAAAACTAGTAACAAAGTTCGGTTTACGGTTTAGAGCTATTTACGGTTAAACCGAAGCATAGACTCTTAAAAACCCATAACCATGGAACTTGTAAACATGACCAACAAACTAAAATAAGCAAGATTAATATGTATGAACAAGTTATATAGATGTATATATATCAAGGACACGAAGTCCTTCATGGAGCCTTGCCTTATGGGGTTCGAAACCTCACCGACCAGAATCGGAGAAGTAACTACCAAAGGTAAACAAGGGGTGTATATTATATATATGTTGCACAACCATAAACAAGTATTAATAAGGCTACATAAACTAATTAAGATGAAAGACCAAAATCCTTCAAGAACACTTAAGAAGATAACCTTGAATTTTTGATGTTTGAGAGAGTTTTTTTTTTTTTGGAGTTGTAGCAAGGGAAAATGAAGAGGAAATGTGGTGTATATATAGGGTAATGTTGGTGGTCAAATATGGATGTGAGACACAAGAGTTTTCATGCAAAATGGATCAAGACAAAAACACAAAACAACAAAAAATAAATAAATAAATAAAAATAGGATGTTTTCAAGACCCAACAAGTGTGAAACAATATTGTAACATAAATCCATCATTTTGATTATAATATAAGCTTCGGTTTACAAATCGGGTCGGTTTACATAATAAACAAATACAAAAACGAATACAAACAAGACCCGAAATTGAGGAATGTCACAAAATGTCCATTGATTTTGTCTCTTTTTGCATTTATTTGGGAGATGAGGATACTTATCGGGAATCGGTATTTCAAACTACTAATAATATGAGATAATATAAAAGAAAGCGTACTTAACTTGGGATGTGTCGGTAGGCCCAACCAGTCTTGAAAGATTTTCCATTGCATTTTTTTAATAAACCTAATTAATCATAGATTTTGTGGGTTCTCATCCTAGGGGGGACAGTGAAGCTGAAATTCGATAAGGTATAAGGAGTATTACCATAAGTTGATTACCCTAAGGTGGTGAGAATTAAATGCACTTTACAATTAGCACGCCACTCCGTTTTATGAAAATAAATAAAGAGTGGTGTCGCCCCGCAAATATCCAATTTTATACGAGCTTTAGTCTTTAATTATATATTTTTATGTTAAAGATGCTTAAGTGCATAATAAAAAAAATAAAGAAAAAATAAATAAATAATTAAATAAATAAAGTATTCCAAAAGTTGATATGAAAAGAAAAGGTGAGAAAAGTTATGTAATGAAAAATGTCAAAGAAGCATTCTCAAAAATAGAAAAAGTAAGGTTTTATCACTTTGATAATCTTGTTAAAACCCAACACAAACATCAATTATCTTTTCGTCTCTGCACTTAAAGCATGTCAACATTTATATCAGGAAAACTAACAAACTCACCAATCTAGGCCTAAAAGAAATTAGAAAAGGATATTTTTGGAACTACGAGGTTTCTGGAAAGTTGTTTAAATGAACATAGCAATAGCAATAGCAATTTAGAGTATTCTAACAAAATAAATTAATCTTCACATCCTATGAAATCTACATGTTTGGGTATTTTGTTCAGGACCTACATATATAAACGTATAGAAGAATACCTTAGCAACCAGATGCGGGCGTTGGTATGAGTTGCATCCGTTTTTCTCCAAACATAAGAAAAATTACTTGGTAATACATGAAGTGGATATAGAACAAAGTTAACTAAAGAAATACCATAAGAAGCAGAGGTGTTCATTATCATATAAGAGGTGTAATATTTGTTGTTCTGTTTTTCAAAAAAGAAAATTAACTATGACCGTAACTTTAATTTCGATCATAGTTCTCTTAAAATTTCAAGCAAAGCAACCTGTAAAATCAAATAAAGTTTAATTTTCACTTTTGGACCCAATCAAGACAAGTGCCAAGCAGCCATGCTATCATGATACATCAACATATTGAGAATATCAATATATCAATGCTTCAACTCTCAAAATTACATAACCAATTAACTTCTAACAATGAGAGATAAAGTTGGCAATACATTACCATAACGAGCACAGTAACTCTTTTTTAGTTTTTTTCATTTCTAGGAAGAAGTTAGATTCTATTTTGAATAGGTTTCATATGTTCTTAGTAGCGGGCATATCAGCTCATTTACAAAAAGAAGACATCTAATATATTGTGCATATGAATCAGGGCACCAATTACCTTTAAAAGTTACCCATGAAACGCGTAGTAAAAGCAATAGAAAGTTACTTGCATCTTGAACAAAAGTCAACAACGGTAAAAAAATCAAACACATAAAATAGTTTTATTACTTCTGGTTGTCAGTCAGATGCACAATTAATAGTTTAAATTCACAATTTTCAAATCATTCCTAAACTTAATGTGAAAACATTATATCGTGCTTGGTAGCAATAAAATAGTTATTGTGATTCCAACAACCAAAGTAAACTAAACTTGTGTGTAGAGCAAACACAGGGTGACAATTGGATTCAACAAAGTTAACCAAAAACAACAAGTATCTTATAAACTACCCAAACAAACAAGATTCAACAAAAGGAATAAACGCATACCTGGGAAAATTGAAACTCAAACAAACTGTATTCAATACATACCTGAGGAAATTGAAGAAACTGAAACCCAAATTCAATACACACCTGGGAAAATTGATTCCAGAACTAAAGCGACAATGCCGATGAATTTGGTGCCCTAATTGAAGAGCCATTGGAATATAGTTAAGGGACTGTTGAAACCAATCATTCAATTGGCGATTGTTGAATTGGCGGCCGTTCATGTTTGAAACTGATCAACTAATTGCCAGAATTTATTGCGCCGGGGATGGAAAATAAACTGATGCCGGCGATTTATCAATAGCGGAGAAAGTTATGAAACATTAGTTAAACATTTTATTTCAAGAATCTCAATATTATGTGACCCATAAACCCAACATTAGTTAAGCATTTTATTTCAAGAATCTCAATATTATGTGACCCATAAACCCGTGATAATATTTATTTAGCTTACTCATAAGTTTTAACAGCACAAGTATTATCGGTTTCATTTTAATTCCACACTATGATATAATTCTGTATACATGATGAATCGAGATCTCTTATTATAGTTGATGAGGTTATCATGGCAACGCAAAGCGGGCTTGTCAAACCAAAGGGAAAGAATATAATTATATAAAGATAAAAACCACAATACATACAAAAGTTCATAAAACTTGAAACTCCTACAACAGCAACAAATCAAAACCAGAGCAACAGCAGACAAGGATGTCTTGTGAGAACAAAAACAAGTCATCTTTTTATATAAAAAAAAATACATACAGACGCATAACCCAATTCAAGATGGACCATGCTCTAAAAGACTTGAGTAACCTTGCTTGCCAGAACACGCTCACGTCTTTCGATGTATTCAAAAGGAAACCATCCTGCTTTCCCTTTGCATTCACCTTCTGCCCAACCATTCTTTGACACCTGTAAACATTAACAATACAAAATTTAAAATAATAATAATAATAATACACAATAATATGTATGAGCTGCATACCTGTCTGATAACAACATAATCACCAGATGATAAACTGAGCTCCACATCAGATACTGCGTTATATGGGAACATAACCTGCATTTAGAAATGATTTAGTAGTAATACAAAAATATAAGTTTCTTGAAAAAAGGACGACAACAACCACCACCATACCCAGTAGAAATCCCGCCAACAGCCAATCTATTAGCAGGGTCTGGGGAGGGTGGGATGTACGCAAACCATACCTCCATCCCAAAGAATAGAGAGGTTGTTTCCAGAGAGACCCTCGGCTCGAAAACCATATGCATAAGAACTTGAAAAAAGGACATATAAGAAAAAACTTACCTCTCCTAAAAAGTAATCCACATCATAATTAGAACCATTTTGCATTGGAGGGGAGGACATGTTATTAATATGGACTTCTTCGTATGGTGGGGGTGGGGGCGGAGACGAAGGTGTTTCCACAGCTGGAGGAGGAGGAGCAGAAGGAGCTGCTTCGATCCGTTGGCGTTCAGATGACATCTAATAATTCACAAACCGCATCATTAAACATTATTAAAACAAAAATCTTGTATTAAGCTTAGAAACAGAAAAACAAGCATTCTACTTGCTTAGGATAGACTGCCAGAAAATAAGATCCAAAAACCAAATATACGACTAAAGAACATTTAAATTAAAACTTAGGGGGTGTTTGGTTTGTAACTAGGAATCACTATGGGTATGTTTAATTTTATGATCCGAAAACCAGATATTTTTTGCTATTGCTGAAAGCTAAAATCTGCATTGCATTCGCTAACTGCATATGTTAAACTGCCATACTTAATAGAAAGAAAGACACTAGGAACCCACACTCTTAGGACCCGAAATTCAATCCAGGCATTATTAAAAATCTGTCTGTCAAACTCAAAGGTTGCCAAGGTCATACCTTAACAAATTTAGGCTTAAATCTGGAACTGTCTATCTGTCTCCTTCAAGCAGTTGGTATTTAAACCTAACATATGGCACTCAGCCTTTGTATGATTAACCTACCAGCTAAAGTATTAGATTTTGATCCAAAATATGCTTGGACCATGTTCCATAGAAATTTTCTATGCAGTTAATGCGGAATAATCTCGGATATCGGTCAACGACTGATATTTGAGATATCGGTTATTGCGATGAGATTCGGTGTAATATTGGTAATTTTCATATCATGCAGAGTTTATATATATAGCAATTTAACACTAGCAATTCCGTATACTCTCCTCTCCTACCATTAACAAATTAACCTTTTGCAACTTACAAAACACTAACAATTGTAGCAAGTAGGAACTGATTAAGACTTAAAAGACATAACATTAAACACTAAAAATTGACAATTAAGACTTAAAAAACTGATATCGGCAAAATCGGTGATATATCGGTGGTCCAATATCGGTCAATATTGCCTATAATATCGGGACTGATATTTTGCACCGATATTTTACTAAGGACCGATAATCGATATATCGGTGATTTCTCGGCGATACCGACTGCATAGCACATTTTTGAGTCATTTTTTTTCTATTCCAAAGCAACTAAAACCACTTTACTCACTTCTCGCCAGTTTTTTAATCACTAACACTTCCTTTTAATGCAGAGTCACAAATTCACAATTACATGATAACATCATATCCTTCAAATCTACGCATTCAACAGTTTAACTATAATACACATATAATCTCTTCATGGGCAAATGCTATAAAGAAAAGATTTGATGGTAAGGGTGACAGGACAGCTGCATACCTCCCCTTCAAGTTGATCAAGAATCTGAATAACCTTCTGATGATAAGCACGTTCTGATTCAATCTATCAAAATTCGTGTCTCAGATAGCATATCATAACATGTAAAATTTAAATAAACCATTAAAAAAAGCTTTACCATGGAAATGAGTCTTTGCAAAGTCATGTTTTGCTGTTGAGCTTCAACTGCAGCCATTGCTGATGCAGCTTCCTTTCCCAATACTGCCATGTTGGACTTCAAATCTTGCAGCTTTGCTTCTGCTGCTTCAAGTCTTGAAAATAAGTCAGGATTTCCACTTCCATCTATCACTTTTGCTTGTCGTTTAGAAACTTCAATAACCTATCACTTTTTAATATTAGCCGTTGAACAATTATTAAATTCCAAAAGCTTTAATTACGAATTAAAACCTGTGCTTCTGCTTCTTGTCGCATTCTGTCATAACGTTGAGCAAGATGTCTAGCATCTTCAAGAGGGGCTCCCATTACCATTGCTCTTAATGGCTCTGCAACCTACCCAATTTGGTAGTAAAAAGGTGCAATTAAACAAACAATAATATATTCTTTTAAAAAGGAGATACAAAATCTACTCCAAACCTGTGTTCCAAAAGATTTTAGTAGATTTCCTCGTTCTTTTTCCATTTGGACACGGGCTCGTGAAAAGCTGTCTGCAGCTCTTGATAGTGTATTTCCACTAGTACATGTATTCTCAGTACCATATTTTCTGCTATCTTCTGATAACTTAGTTCCTGTGAAAACATTACATTCATAAAAGCTTGTATTAGTCTTATTTCTTAAAAGTTCAACTAAAATTTCTGGAAAGTATAAAAAACTTGCCTATTTCAACTTGTTTGGAACCAGTGACTATATATCCTTCAACGCCACGAACAATGTCTCTTTGGAAATGCTGAAAAGTAACAACTCAGCAGATGGCAAGAAAAGAATTTAAAACATAACTTCAACTTCAGAATAAAATATTAATATTTCTGTTCATGACTTATAACTAATGAACTACTTCAAACTTTATATATATGAAACATACAGCACTAATATGTTAGGAGAGCAACCTTGGCAGCACGAGTAGATATGTATAGTCTCTCAAGTTTCTGGTGAAGCATGAGTTCTGCTTCATCAGTCACCATATTATCTGAACCTCCATAACCTCCACCACCAAACTGCTTGAAAACCGCCTGAAATTGAAACCAAGTTTTACAATATAATCTTGCATTGTAATTAGGTAGTATAATATTAAATCAGTAACAAAGTATAGATTTTCTGAACATGTTAATTTTCTAGATAACCATTAGGAGCTTGAGGTTGGTCATATGTCGGCAGTTAATATTTCATGCGTAGAATTGTAGATACATACTTTTATTAATGTATGCATGCTTATGATTGCAATGGAATTACATATATTGTTTATTGTTTTATCTATAGCAAAACCAATGCACTTTGTAAACAAATGAAGTTACTGATATACAAAAAAGAGTTCTAAATTACTGATTTGTTTTGTTTCACTCTTGCAAGTAGGGGTGTCCAGAATTTGATTCGAATTCGAAACATTTGAAATTTGATTCGGTTCGAATTCGAATATGAAGATTTGAATTCGGTTTTGAAATATTAGAATTCTAATTCAAGTTATCTAATATATTAGTTTATTAATTTGGGCCAAATCCGTATATAAAAAATGTCCAAAACATAATAATTAAACCCAATAACCCATACTAATATTTCTTAATTTTGCCAATACTTTAATTTTGAACTTTATATTTGTGTGTTTTACAATTATGATTATGGTTTTGAAGTTTTTGATATTTCTTAATTTTGCCAATACTTTAATTTTGAACTTTATATTTGTGTATTTTACAATTATGATTATGGTTTTTGAAGTTTTTGACGTAGGTGAACTTGAATAAAATCAAATTTATTTGAATTCGATTCAAATACGAATAGAATCAAATTTCGAATATGAGATATAATACGAATATGAATACGAATAGAATAATCCAACTTTCAAACAAACGCGAAGCGAATACGAATATCAGCAAAAAAAATAAATTATTCGATTAACTTGAAAATTCGTTATTTGATTCGATGAACACCCCTACTTGCAAGGCATCAAGATTTGTCTAAAGAGTTGAAGTTGAATAAAGTATGTTATATGTGTCTTGGACACCTGGGCAGGTTGTTACCAATTAATAATTAGGTTTGTTGGGCAACAAGAGATATTTTCTTGGAATTTAGTCTGGCATTAAAATTGTTGAAAGCAAAATGCCATTTCATCACTTGCCAGTTTTCAAAACTAGCTGAACAAAAGGTACTAGTGTAATCAGCCCAATTCTAAAGTGAATCACATATTTAGTTTTGCCAAGTTAGTATCTTTTGGAAAGCACATACAAAGTGTACCCTGTAAGAAGACTTATAAGTTAGTAAGAAAGGATATGCTTAGTAATTTGGTGACTATGAAATGAAAATTTTAATTTAAATATATAATATCCTTGAGTGTGATAACGATGTGAAAAGATTCAAACTGGATGACCCATTGATCCTGGCAAAGGTGTCCTATACTTATATTAGTCCTTTCTGTTAGCAAATTGTGTCATGTTCATTTTGGAAGCAAAACAAATATATTATTTCAACAGGAGCACCTTCAAATGATTCAAGACACGACCACTTTATCAAGCCATTTGATCATGTCACACAAATGTAAACCTTGTGCTCAAATAAATTACACTGGCTATACAAGGCTCCAAATCACCCAATATAATTATCAAAGATGCTTCTTCCATTCACTAGCTCACCTCAGAAATTGGCAATTTATTGTTGGGAATTTCGGTTTAACGAGTTACTTGGCGTGCAAGCTTAAGTAACAAGCTTAAATTTGGAGTGGATAAATATGAATAATTAAATGTGTTTATGATTTAATTATTAGGGATAATTATCATATCCTTGATTAAATTAATTATAATTATCTAGCATCCTATATGAGTTAGGTTTGGATATTTAAGGGATAATTATAAATATCATGTTTTGGGTATTTGAGATTGTAATTGAGTTTTGAGAAGTTTGTCAAAAATAAAGGTGTCTGGGTGTTTAGCAAAATTAAGTTGTCGAGTTCGTTTCTGTGTAAACTCTGGTAGCAGTTGTTTTATTTATTTCTCAAAACAGAGGCAGATCAACACATGTGATCAGGGGCAGATACAGAGGCAAAGTAGGGTGGGCTCAGGCCCACCATCCGATTCATGTTATTAATGTAGTACATAATCTAAATTTTCTGTTTAAACTCATGTGCCCACCGTGCATTCCAGCCCAAGTGCCCACCGTGCTTCCTCTTCCGGAAATCCAGAATCCAAACGGCTCGTGTTCCGCTCGTCTGCCGCCTGAAGATTGTAGAGGAATAAACAGGGCGCCGATGAAGATGGAACGGGGTTTCTGATTGGATTCTTTAGAAAGCGAACTGATGTGATTTTGTTCAACGGTGAGCTAATCCAGCGAGAAACGGGTGTTGGTGGTAACGGAATAGTGGAGCGGTTTAATATTTATTGTTTTATTTTCCCTTCAGATTCAAATATTACATATTTTGGGTTACTGGGTTAGTTAAACACTTCAAATTGTCATGAAACTCTAAACTGAATATAAATGGGCTTATGGTAGTTTGGCACCTAAAGGCTTACTGGGAACATATACACATTTTTCAGTTGCTAATTTAGATTTGCTAAATTCTTTTTTAGCTACTATGAATTTTCTAATTGCTAAAACAGATTTAATAGTTAATGTACATTTGTGTTGGTGATTTGGGCATTTATGGGTTGATTGTTTTCTTTGTGTAAATTGACAATATTTGGGTTTTTGGGAACTCTTAACAATTTCTTGAAAAGATAAGTTCTATCTTCAAGTGTAATTCCAGCTAGTAGTAGTGATAATCCAAAACATGTCTCTACGATCCGATTATGGATAATTTTTTCTTGAGACGTCGTTAATAGAATAAGAATTTTAGATGCAAATGAAAGAGATGAAATAAGGAGAACATATTGGCTACCGTACCAATCACGTGAACTTAACTTTCCAAAAAGAAAGATAGGGGATAAAAACTGACGTATCATGCATATTTTTATCATCATTTTGTTTGTTTGACCTATTTTTAATCGTTTAGTTTTATGCCCACCGTACAAAATATTCCTGTACCCGCCACTGCGTGTGGTCAATTACATATGATAGTTTTTAATACCAAAAAAAAAAAAACTGATAAATTTGAAAACTATAGAGCTCCTATAAAAGTGAAAGATATAGATAGTTATCTGTAAACACCAATAGTACAAAGTGGATCAAGATGGCATCTATAGCAATTAAGCCTATGTTTGTGTAAGTAACATAAACATCAGTAGCTTGAGGCAGTCAGTCAAAAACGGAGTCAAGCTACAAGGTTAGGTTTAAACTAGTAAATTATAAGCAAGATATTTTGATTGATGCTGTCTAATCCAGCAGTAACATAAATCTTCTAGGTTAGGTTAAGAAGTTAGTTGATCCAGCAGCAGCGTTAGCCTAATTGCAATTACACATACATATAATATAACAAATCATCACTTTGACATCAGATCTTGGCTAAATTAACAGTTGTGAGCAATTAATCGTGAAATTAGGGCAAAATTAAATAAAATTAAAATTAATAATTACCTGTTGTTGTCTGGCGACTTGTTCTCGAAGCTTTGTTGCCTGTTTCCTGATGGCTTCCATTCACCGGAAAAACAAACTGATCGGAGGACGTTGACGGAGATTGATTGTTTACCACTCTGTAAATCAATTTCAAAATATAATATCAATTGTTTATGATTTTGAATAGTCTTTTATCTCCTTGTGAAGATGAAATATCACCTGTCGTCGTATTAAGGGTTTAAAGACCGTTTTGACCCTCGTCGGTGCTTTTGTGGTCAATGTTTGTAAACCAACCAAACTTAATGGCGTGTTCGTTTGTTAAGCTTTTGCCAGATAAACAGATGGTTTGTAAACACTTTACTGAACGAAATTTCGTGTTCATGTTCGTTCGTTAAGAACTGAGTTTGTTTGTGTTTGTTCGTGGCCATTGGTTAATTTGTTAAGCAGCGTAAACTTAACACACAGTATAATAAACACTAATTGACAAAATATTTAAGAAGGAGTTTAAACGTTTAACCTAGGGCTTAAATATTAGGATAAAAAATAAATATAAATAAGCAATGGTAAAAATCTAATAAACGAATATTTATATGCGTAAAGCGTTCATAGCTGGATCAAATCACATGTTCGGTTTTCAAATCAGTTATAAACTGAAACTGAATTGATTATTCAGTTAAAATATCTTTATTTGGTTAACATTAAATAGTACGAATAAAGATAATAGTTATTTTAGTTTTTAGCCAAATCTTATTTAGCCCAACTCAATACAATAATAAATAATGATTAGAAAATTGTATTTATTTGAAACTATAACCAAATTCGAGTTTGGTTTTAAATCATCGGTTCATTTCAGTTCTAAAGAAACACGGGGCTAAACGGGTATTTCCACAGGGTGTTACTAGTCGAGAGTCCTGAATCTAGAGGGCATTGCGTATTTGGATTTGCAATGAAGAAAGATGCAAGGAAAATGATTGTGTGGTGATGATTAGAACTGGGGATGAGCGTTTTCGGTACCAGTACCGGTAACAATTTGGTACCGTCAGTAACGGGGCGAATCTGTACCAAGTTTTCGGTACATACGGTACCGGTATTTTTTGAATTTTGCATGAAATACAGGTATCGTACCGGTACCATCTCAAGCTCATTCCTAATTAGAACAACTCATAAAAAACGTTACCGTCACCTTCATAATGGTCTCTCAGTGCATACAAGAGTGTAAAGCACAAAGAGGTAGTATAAGGTTAGAATGAGTAAGGAACCTTTCCTGGTCTCTCAGTGCATAATGGTCTCTCATGCACGCGCAGCAAGTTAGGATGACAAATCTCTTTAATGTGATATGGTTCGGTTACAAGTAAGAATAGAAGGCTCGATTATGAGCAAGTACGTGCGGGACTAGTTATAGACGAGTGTTACGTTGCGTATGAATAAAGAATGTAATTTAATTATAATTCGAAATTTTATGAAAAGAAAGAACGTTAGAACTCACTCAGCGTGTAGCTGACTTTTAGTATGTATGCAGGTATTATTGATGACCTGGCAAGCTTGAGGCGCGTACGAGGCTATCCATATTGAAGATAGATAGAGAAGAAAGTAGTTATATAAAAGTTTTAAATTCTCACTGCGATTTGTATATACTTCCGCTGTAACAAACTATGTTTATGAGTAAATCCAACGCTAAAGTAAGGTACCCGGGCTCGGGGCCTTACATGGCCGTGTCTCCTTTTGTGCACCGCTTTGGCTTATTCGCCTAAATGTACATACGGAGATGTGTTCCTTGGCATTTTTCCTTCTTTACACTCGATGACTTATAAGTTCGAATCTAGACATAACCTGAATCTGAATCTGAATCTGATACCATAATCCTTCAAGTTCATTTCGTATCAAACTGAAAACCGAAACCATTAACAACCCATTTATAAAGAAAAATAAATTGTATCCAAACACCCGAACGTGGTAATTTACTGGATTTTATTTACCGTTGGTAAAGTCCCAACGGCAGCCTATATTGCCTATAGAAACAACCCTCTTCTATATATAGCCGCATCTTTTCCCATGCAATTCTCGCCCACTTTCACATCTTCTCTCTTTTATCTTTTATCCTCCCGCCGTTAAGTTTCCATCACCTCCTTCCAAAACCTGCGGTGTAAAGCCCATGCCGGCCCTACCGTTTCCCGACACCGTTAATTGGACGCCGTCACATTCTAACGATCTTTACAAGATCGACGGATGGGGGGCGCCTTACTTCTCCGTCAACTCCAACGGTAACGTCACCGTCCGTCCACACGGATCCAAAACCAAGGACCACCAGGAGATAGATTTATTCAAAGTCATCAACAGGTCCTCCGATTCAAAACTCCAGCTTCCGCTCGTTATCCGCTTTCCGGACGTCTTAAGAAACCGTCTCCAATGCCTCCAGACCGCGTTTAATAACGCGGTCAAGTCTATAGGTTACACCTCCCATTACCAAGGCGTGTACCCGGTTAAATGCAACCAGGACCGGTTTGTTGTTGAGGACATTGTCGATTTCGGATCCTCGCTCCGGTTCGGGCTGGAATCCGGATCCAAACCGGAGCTGCTTCTTGCTATGAGCTGTTTATGTAAAGCTGGCAGCTCCGAATCTTATATAATTTGCAATGGATTTAAAGATGTTGAGTACATCACGTTAGCGTTAATCGCTCGTAAGCTTTCGTTAAACACAGTTATTGTTTTGGAACAAGAGGAGGAGCTGGAGTCTGTTATTGATGCTAGTATAAAGCTAGGCGTCCGTCCGGTGGTTGGCGTCCGTGCGAAGCTACGAACGAGGCATTCTGGGCATTTCGGATCGACGTCGGGCGAGAAAGGTAAATTCGGTCTCACTACGACGCAGATTATTCGTGTTGTGAAGAAGCTTGAACAATGTGGCATGTTGGATTGCTTCCAGTTGCTTCATTTTCATATCGGGTCGCAGATCCCTATCACGTCCTTGGTTGCGGACGGTGTCCGTGAAGCTGGACAGATTTACTGCGAGTTAGTTCGCCTTGGTGCTAACATGAAAGTTATTGACGTAGGCGGTGGGCTTGGGATTGATTACGATGGTTTGAAATCACATTGTTCGGATGTCTCTGTTGGTTATGGTTTAGATGAATACGCAATGGCGGTTGTTCAGGCGGTTAAGTTTGTTTGTGACCGAAACTCGGTTAAGCATCCTGTGATTTGCAGTGAGAGTGGCCGGGCGCTTGTGTCACACCATTCTGTGTTGATATTTGAAGCAGTTTCTTCCAGCAAGTACACGGTTCCAGCGATGTCGTCTTTTGACATCCAGCATTTTGTCCAACAGCTTCCGGACGACGTTCGTTTTGAATATAATAGCCTCTCGCAGTCTGCTGTTAGAGGCGATTATGAAGCGTGCTTGGCTTATGCTGATAAACTGAAACAAAGATGTGTTGAGAAGTTTAAAGACGGATCGTTGGATATCGAACAATTGGCTGCTACTGATGGGTTGTGTGACTTTGTAGCCAAGGAAATTGGGGCTTCTAGTACTGTTAGCACTTACAATGTTAATCTTTCGGTTTTCACATCGGTTCCTGATTTCTGGGGGATACAACAATTGTTCCCTGTAATCCCAATCCATCGGTTAGACGAATGCCCGACAAAAAGGGGGATATTATCAGATCTAACATGTGACAGTGATGGAAAGATTGATAAGTTCATTGGAGGCGAATCGAGCTTACCGCTCCACGAATTGGAAGGAGGAACCGGGATGAAATATTATTTAGGGATGTTTTTGGGAGGGGCGTACCAGGAGGCGCTCGGGGGTGTGCATAATTTGTTTGGTGGTCCCAGTGTGGTCCGTGTGTCTCAAACCGATGGTCCATTTGGGTTTGTTGTTACACGAGCCATGCCGGGCCCGTCCTGCAGTGATGTCCTTCGTTCAATGCAGCACGAGCCGGAGATCATGTTTCAGACACTTAAGCACAGGATTGAAGAATATGTTCATGATGATGGTGACATGGGTGGAGCTGTGATTGCTAGTGGCATTGCTCAGTGTTTTCACAACATGCCTTATTTGACTGTCGGGCCGTCTTGCTGTTTGACTGCTGCAAATGGGAATAATGGGTATTATTGCTGTTCTGATGAAGATGTTATTGCAGTAGCTGATGCGGTTGCCGGTGATGATGAGCAGTGGTCTTATGTGTGTGCTTGAGAAAACCAAGGTGGCTTTTTTTTAGTTGAAAACATTTATTTTGTTTTGATAAATTTATGAAGTTGGATATGGAGAATTGTTGTTATGTGGCCAAGTTCTGTATTTATGTGCATTTGGTGTTAGCTCCCCATTTCTTCATGTTGCAGTCCATTACCTATACTAATACAAGCACCTCTTTGCAACTTATTGGTTGTTTAATTATATGTTTGTAAATTACATCCAATAAGTTTCAATCTTTGGAACGAAGCTACCTTGTGCCGAAAGGTATGTTTACTTGTACTCGCATGCTATTGTTAGTTAACTTGTTCAGTGGATCGATGTTAATATGTAACAGGCACTATGTGCATGCATGTAGGCCATTTTAATGGAACAAAATTCTTGAAAAGCTATCTATGATTCTGCATTTTCCATTTTTCATGAATGTGGTTGTCAGTTGTCATTACCTACTTTATGTGTATCTATCTATTGGCAATGCCCTTTAGCTTAAGTTAACTAGTTCTAAAACATATGATCTCTTTTAGTAGTGAGTTGTGATGAAATGATAACACCCCTATACCTTCCTTATGTAACCACCTATACATAATTTTCAAACTAATTTCGAGTTAAAGAATTAATATTTTAGTACCATCTTTGGTGGAAATGAATCCGTTTAATTCATTATTTGGGTTGACATCTTTAGCGTGCTCGGCCACCTTTTAAATTAAAGAGGTCGACCTGCCAACCCGTATACGACCATTTTTAACCTATCTATAACAATTTGTCCAAGCGTCTACGAATTGACTACAATCATTCAACCGTTTACGACCCGTTTGATTTGAAGTCGTCTAGATAAATGGGTTAAATGGCTAGTTTTCGGGTTACACAATTTTAAATGTGTCAGGACTAGGGTTGATGTCTTTGATACAAATTATATATACGGGTCGTGCTTGTTTCAACGATTCAAATATTTAATCCGCCGGTCTGACACGTTTGACACACGTTATATGATGATGACCTGTGAATTGTTTGGTCCACAACTCTTGACCTTCATCTTTTAAGGTTTTAGTCATCCCATTTTGGATATTCCTATCCAGTGTTTATAGCTTAAAATCCAAGTAAAACAGTTTGTGAGCCACAAGGTTTATGTGGTCCTATCTTTGTGACAGCTTTAGTATTCTTTTTTGGTGGATGAAGGTCACAGCCTTTAGAATATTGTTTTAGGGTTAGTTATTAGGATGATGATGGTTGTGCTACAACAATTTGAACATCCATTTGCGAAAAGCAAAGAGCCAAGCAATCTATTAGGAAAATGAGTGTGCTTGCTAAGCAACAAACTGAAACAGCAACTTGCATTTTGACCTTTCATGCTTTCAAACACCAAATTGAAAATAAGCTGACTTGTAGCTGTTATTAGGTGGTATTGGTGGACTGTACTCTACAAATCATCAATGCATATGCATAATTATATGGTACGGATTTTGACAGGTTTTGGGTTAACTGTAGGATGCATATGGATAAGATGGAATACGACAATGCCCGCCGTTGTTACCCTTATGTCATAGAAGAATGCTATTGACGTGCCATTCAATCACCACCACTGGCGTATCATGTGGGTCGTATGACATGAAAAAAATTGTCAAATGGATCGCGTGACATGGAAAAATGGCCATACAGGTCACATGAGTGTCACATTATACTTGATTTGATTTGACCATTGACAAAAAGTCACAGGCCTGCATGTTCATTTTCACTCCAAAATACGATGTGTATGATGTGACATGCTCTAGTGTCCAAAGTATTTGATATATTGCGGCTCGTGATATGACAGACACGCAAGTGCATACTACTAGGGTAATGTTTGTATAGCAAGGGGCCAAGGTCCTTGCTAGCTGCCGTAGTATACAAGAAAAGGTAACCAATTTTTACTATATAATAAAGTCTTAAAATATAATAAAGTCTTAAAAGAAACTAGATAAGTCATTTTTAGTTTTTTACTATTCAATGAGCAGTCTAGGTACAAAAATATTGATTATACCTTATTTTTTTTCCTCACTATTCTCAAATGAAGAGCCAGATTTAAATAAATAATGCAAAGAATTATAGTGGTTGTCAATTCAGAAAGAGCACGACTAAGAGCATTCCTAGCTCATTCTCTACCCTATATCCATATATATCATATAATTACAACTGTTTTTTTAATTAAATAATACTTTTTATACATTAATCATTATCTTTTCTCTTTCTTTCACTCACAACCACTTTTAGAAAATATTAAAAAATTACGGCATGAACAGTGAAACCCCAAATTTAACTTTCCCCTATAACATTTTCTCTCCCCTCTACTCACAAACACTCATAACCATACCACATAATTTACAAATCCACCTCACATATTTTTAGGGAACGGGCTAAGAATGCTCTAAAGGGGTTGCTTAGAAACCGCATATAGATAACAAAATATGCTATGCTATTGAAAAGATTTGAGATGCAACAACACAAATTGAATTCTCTATTGACAATATTATATCTATAAGGAATAATAACAAACCTCCTAAACTTTAGGAGATGACCAAAATTAGGGGATATATACTAAAAATAAAAGATACTTAAAATATGGTAAATTGTTATCTAATACCCCCTTCAATCTGCAAAGCGGTGGACCAAGGCGTAGCATGGATCGAAACGTCTCAAAAGAGGCACGCGGGAGACTTTTAGTGAATATATCCGCCACGTGAAGATTGGTAGGCACAAACTTCGTATACAACTTTACTGAGTTAACAAGTTCCCTGACAAAGTGGTAATCCAAATCAATGTGTTTCGCTCGTTTGTGAGAGACTGATTTTACGACATGAACAATGCACTCTTGTTGTCACAAAGTAAAGTCGGCCTATCAGGTGGCAATGCGTAGAGCTCCCGTAAAAGATGAGTAATCCAGACAATTTCAACAGCAGTATTTGCCATGGCGCGGTACTCGGACTCACAACTGGATCTAGAGACCGTGGTTGGCACTCCAAGAAACAAGATTGCCATTGAGAAAAATGGAGTAACCATAGGTGGATCGTCTGGTTTCAATACACCTCGCCCAATCGACATCTGAATATCCAAGAATAAAGTTTTTGTGAGGACGAGAAAAGTGTAGGCCAAATGAAACCGTGCCATTAACATAGCGAATGATTCGTTTAACAGCCTGAAAGTGATCAACAGTAGGAGCCTGAAGGAATTGACTGACTTGATTCACGGCATATGATAAATCCGGTCTGGTTATTGTCAAGTACTGTAAAGCTCCAACTAGGGATCAATAAAGAGTAGCATCAGTAAACGGCTCACCATCCGAAATGAAGGACTCATGAGGAGCAAGAGGGGTGGTGGCCGGTTTGGCGTGAATCAATTCCGAACGTTGAAGGATATCTGTGGCATACTTTGTTTGGGATAAAAATAGACCAAGCCACCTCAAGACCCAAAAAACAGCTTAGATTTCCAAGATCTTTAATTGCAAATTCCTTGTGTAGCCGATCCACAAAACCGTGGATAATATTCTTACAATTTCCGGTAAGAATTAGATCGTCCACATAGACCAACATATTAAGTGAGCGCCCTGTTTGTAAACAAATAAAGATGTATCCACACGATTACATGTGAAATCGAAGGCTAAAAGAAAGGAACTTAAGCTTTGAAACCACGCTCTTGGAGCTTGCTTTAAGCCGTATAGGGCTTTGTTGAGCTTACAAACATGGTTTGGATAATTACCATTAACAAACCTGGGTGGCTACTCCATAAAAACCGTTTCGGTTAAATGCCCATTTAAGAAGGCATTCTTGACATCCAATTGATGCAAGACTCATTTGTTTAAAACAGCAAGTGATAGCACGATACGGACAGTTGAGGCTTTAACCACCGGACTAAACATGTAAGAATAGTCTAACCCGGGAATTTGAGAATACCCTTGAGCCACAAGACGGGCTTTATAGCGTTCAATCGAGCCATCCGACTTGTATTTAATCCGATATACCCATTTCGATCCAACAACATTTGCATGAGTTGGTCGCGGAACAAGAGTCCATGTAGCAGTTTGCTTTAAAGCATCCAGCTCCTCATTCATGGCCGCCATCCAAAGAGCATTTTTGGAGGCCATCTTAACCCCTTTCGGAATGGATTCGGCATAGAGGGCTCTGTGTAACCCACTAGTCGATAAAGAGGCCAGGTCGGTTTGGTGTTTTGGTTTAAATATACCCGCTTTTGCATGAGTAACCATAAGGTGTTGGTTGATGGGCTGTTGGTGGGAGATGTTAACGGGTATTTCAGGGGTGACGGCAGGTGGGTGGACAGGAGAGGGTGGCGGGGTTGGATCTGGTATATTTTGTGGTGAGATAGCTAGAGAGGGGTTAACTAAATTAGGAGGTGGGGATTGATGGGCTGGTGTGGGAGGATCTTGTGGTGGGTTAGTAGGATTTGGGTTTATGTTGGTTTGTATGTTTGGTTGGGCCGTAGGAATGGGTGGGGGAAGTGTGAGCCCTAGGTGGAGGGCAAAGGGAACAGGGAGTGGATGAGTCTGGGGTTCGATCGGAGGCGTGGAACTAGTGGTTGGGACGGGAATTGAAGGCTGATTTGTAGGTGACTTAGTTGGGTTGGAAAAATCATCAAGAAAACTCGAAAGGTCCAAAGCTGTTGGGTTTAAAGGGGATTTAACGCCTTCAAAGGGGAAGATGGACTCGTTGAAACGTGCATGCCGGGTAGTGTAAATCTGAGATGTAGATGGATCAAGGCATCAGTACCCTTTGTATTGAGTGCTATACCCAATAAAAACACACAGTAAGCTCCTCGGGGCAAGCTTGTGAGAAGAGTAATTTCGGAGATACGGGAAAACTTGGCAACCGAAGGTGCGAATGTTATCATAAGTTGGAGCTTGTGAGTATATTAACTCAAATGGAGATTTGTTATCGAGTATTTTTGTGGGTAACCGGTTTATGATATAAGTGGCTGAAGCAAAGGCATCCGTCCAATAGTGAGCCGGAACATAGGCGTTGAAGAGCATTGCGAGTCCGGTTTCAACAATATGTCGGTGTTTGCGTTCGGCATGGCCATTTTGCTCGGGTGTGTATGGGCATGAGACACGATGGAAAGTGCCATTGTTTTGTAAAATTTGTTTGACCGTATGATTTAGAAATTCCGAGCCACCATTGGATTGAAAAATCTTAAATCTTTCGAGAACATTGGGTTTCTGCCAACTTAATAAAGGCCTTAAGAATCGGATAAAAACCGGTTTTAGTTTTAAGTGGATAAAGCCATGTAAAGCGCGAGTAATCATCAACAAAAATAACGTAATAGCGGATAACCGTTAACCGATTCAATAGGTGATGGACCCCACAAGTCACAATGCACTAAATCTAAGGGATGTAATGACCTTCTGGGGTTAAGTTCAAAGGGCAATTTATGAGACTTGGACAATTGACAAGACTTACAAATAATGGGTTTAGGAAACAAGGAAGTAACAAATAAAAAACCAAGTATATGTAGCAAATAAATAACATCAAACGAAACATGTCCAAGGAGATTATGCCATGTGTCAAAAGAGACTTTATTTAAAGTACTATGCTTAGAAACAAAAGCTTGGGGTCCCTCTTCTAGCACGTATAGCCTGAAGGGGAAAACGTAAAAAAAGGTGAGACAATAAGACATCAACAGGAAGGTCAGAGGTAAGCTTACTAATAGAGAGTAAACGTTTGGTTAGATTTGGAACAACCAAAACATCACGAAGGGGCAAACGGTCATTAATGAATGTGGTACCAATATTTGTAACGGGAAGAGATGACCCGTTACCAAAGATAACATGCATATTACCTTGATGGTGGTGAGTATGCTGAAGATTTGCAGTGTCGGGAGTCATATGAGCAGTCGCTCTTGAGTCGACATTCCAATCCGGAGTGTCGTGAGTGACATGGCATTGAGCGTGGAATGCTTTAGCAATGTGTAACATTCGTTACTTTTCAAACCCGAAAACCCGACCCATTTCGAATTTTCGTTTGTTTATATATATATATATATATTAAAGTTAAAATACTCTCAAATAATTTTATGTGACAATCATCATGTTGTTTGTATATGCGTTTGTATTCTTTAAACCAAATCGTTTCATTGAATTTGTGTTTATCGTACATCATTAATATTTCAAATCTCAATGATTTACGTTTAGTTTATTTTCTATTCGTTTATTCAATTCACAAAACTCCGGGATTTAATCTCTTAGTTAAAACAATTATCAAACAATACGATTATAATATAACAAATCGATCCAAGTATATTTTATTTATAAAACAATCCAAAGTTCGGGATCCAATATGTACATTATTATAATCTTTTTGATCTTAAAACATTTCAATCTACAAGGTTCATTTGGTAAGTTTGTTTAAATTCTATTTTAATATATTCTAATAGTTTAGGGGTAATTAATGTGAATATGATTTAATAATAATAATAATAATAATAATCTACCTATTCTAATAAAAGTAAAATAAATAGGGACACTTGTCGCATATTTGGAGACGGATCTATTTGATCCGAATCTGGCCCGTAGTTACCTTTCTTGTCGGGCAATTCAGTCTCAAAAAAACCAACTGGTGAAGCACATCCAAAAAAACCCTAATCGCTACCTGTTTCAAACGAAAATAGCAAATCAATCTTCCAGGTATGTACATCATCCCCATATTTTTAAACATGGCACCTATTTTAACATCTATTTCAATACAATCAAAATACCCAATTGCAGTTATCTAAATCATCTCATTGTTTAAAGGAAACTCGATAATCGATCTTCAAGGTATATGCATCAATCTCATCTTTTCAATAATCGTTCCTAATTTAACATCTATTTCAATTCTATTAGGCTTATTATATGTGTTCTTAGGCAACGAGGATACTATAGCGAAGGTATTTTTCATTAATTTTCAGTTATCTTTGTTAAGTATCTGTTTGTTTATATATCTTATTATAAGAATGTTCTGTAACAGAGGTTATTTATGTATTTAGATTTAGATTGTATCAAATATGTATTTGTGGACAAGTTTGATAGGAATGTGACTGCAAGCCCCGTTGAATTTTGTGAACTCGTATACATGGTGCAATAAGTATTTTGTTCATGAAAAGGTATACCGGTACTTGCTGTGGATGACACTTCCTCTTTTTGATTTTATTTTGACTTTTCTCAATGTGTGCTCTTGTGAACCCTACAACATGGAGCATGCAAATGGTTGACTTACAAACCAGTATATTACAAGGTGATACAATATTATTTGTGCATGTGGTGAGTGGCTGCTAATGACAGTTATTACATCATTATCTCTATAGTTATTGGTGATACAATATTATACATATATTGAATCATCTTTTTTCTTTTGTTACAGAAAATGCCTCAACTAATAACCAGAAGTTAATTGTTTTGATTAATTCTACTTTCGCTCAACAGGTATTTATAAAATTATATTTTCTATGTTTGATTTGACTAATTGATTTCTAATTATTTCATTATTGATTTTTAGGCACTACCAAATTCTAACAAATATGTTTAATGAATTGAAGAAATCAATCAGGTTTATTGTAATTAATTCAAGGGCACTTTGGATTTGTTGTGATATTCGAAGAATGTATGTTGCTCTTACTCGTGTGAAAAGGGCACTTTGGGTATTATTCTTTTTTTTCTTTTCTAATATTATTGGTCATACGAGGTGGGTTGGTTTGTGTTGACTTGTATGCACTATTTTGTCAATCATTCATTTTTTTATGACTCAACATGGGTTTGAGTTGAAACGGGCCCTTTTGTATTACTCGTCAACACAAGCTGAGTGATAGTATACTTTGCTCAACGGAAACTTTTATTGATTATTTGGATATAATGATTTGAGATTTTGAATATCACACATTTGCTATGAATTAGGAATCTAGAAAGATTTATGAAATAAAAAAAAAATACTATTGAGGTTAGAACATTGCACTGGAGCAGTGTGGTACATGCAATTGCCAATCAACACTATTCTATTTGTTTATGCACTTCCTAACCTCTTATTTTCGGATTTCTTCTTAACTTACAATTTGGGTTATTCGCAGTTATTTCCAGTGGCAACAGTTTATTGATTAGAACCACCAAAAAAGATCTGCCTCATTGGAGCTGAAATGTGATCAATGTGCTAGAATTAACTACCCATTTAGAACCAAATGCAACAATCCAACTGTGGTATTAAAAAACTATTAGATTCTTGAATCTTCTTGGGAAAAAGTTGCAGAAGAAAATGCCGAAGTATGTTTTCTAATGTATTATTCAATTTTATTAAACATGAAAATATTATTGTTCATGTTTACCTTTACTCTTTTATGAATGTGAAATCAAAAAAGATTCTTGGTAGGCATATACATGTGTTCATGCATATCGGTTTGACCTTCACTCTTCTCGGGTTCTCATTTGTTTATAATCAAACCTTCACTCTTCTCGGGTTCTCATTTGTTTATAATCTTTGTTAGAGGTGACAAATTTTGGGCGTTATGCTACTTATATATGGGTCAATTTGGGTTCTATTTTGTTACAAACAGATCGGTAAACGTCAAAAGCCTACCTCTTAAATGGATAAAATTCACATACTTATATTATTATCATGAGTAATTTATATATTATAATTAGTGATTAGTGAATTCTTTTCGTAAATAAAATTGACAAAGCGTTTTAACGGGTCAACCCAAGTTTTGTTTACTTTGCGGGTCAATCCAACATAACTAACATGTTTCAACTTGAACCATAAATGACATGCTGCAACTAATTCCATTTTTTTATGTATTGATTATGTACTGAAATACATGTGAAAGTGTTTGTAGGTCAATCTAATTTGACATGACACGACATAGTAAATGCCTCTCCAAGCTCATCCTAATATGAAAAACTGCAAAGACCTTAAACTTACAAAAAAAAGATAAGGTTAAGTGTAGATAGCAAAGGCCCGAATATTGAAAAAATTAAATTATTTGCTTAATGGTTTTTGAATGTTGGCGAAGTAAAATTGGTGGTTTAAACGTTAACAGATATACGTATTATCTTCTTGTGACAAATTCTACTGGCATACTTCTAATTTACTTTGTTGCAACAATTTGTTTATGTGCCTATTGTTTAGGTTTAATTTTGTTTTTACTATTTCAAGCATCCCGTGTAATACACGGGTTCTAAAACTAGTAATAATAATAATATCCTAACAGCCACCCCTATCCCTCTTCCCGTTTTTTCGGCCGGCTATGTCCGGCGACGCATTTCTTTTCCGGCGAACTTTAAAACAAAATCCAAAACGCTATAGTAACTCAATTAAATGATAGTAAAACCCTTCTCCATCAACGGTTAACTGTTATTGACCTTATTAACATGTAAAAACTATCATATAACAGTCTAATCAAAGCCTCAAATGGCCGGAAATTTAATAAAAAACGCAATAAAGGTTGTTTAACTACAAACGTTCGAATTGTGACTATATATAGCCCCTAAACCATCATCTAAAATTGCCAAAACCAGCTAATTATAATAAGAACACCCCCTGATCCGTATAACCGACCTTCATTCTCCGACGATCCAAGTTCAACATCAAACAAGAACAATTGCAGGTAATTTGTACATGTTTATGAATCGTTTTTCTCTGAGAATCAAAACCCCTAACTTAATTTTTGCAAATATGGAACCAAAACGGTGAATTGAAGTCTAGGGTTCTAAGGGAAAGAGATGAACACGCTATATATATGTATAAATATAAACTATCTGATCCTATTAGCAAATGTCAAGATTACTCAATTGGTTTGTTCTGTTATCTGTGGTCTGGAGTACCCAGGTTCGAACCCCGGTCAAGCAAGATTGCTTATTTTCTCTTTTAATCAATTTTCCTTTATTGTTTTTAATCAGATTAAATTATTAAATATTATTAAAAATCAAACAAAATTATTTTAAGTTAAATAAAATTAATCATAAATCATATTATCACTTTCACTTAAAAACCGATTTTTGTTTTTGTTAAAGTTCATGAAAATCCGATTATTATTATATTATTAAATATCATTTTGTCAATACTTTATACGCTAGCATAATCATGTTCATGATAAAAACTAACCCGATAAATGCGATGTCCATAAGAATTAAAATGTCCCCTATTAATAATAAATAACTAATTAAATAATATTAAAATAATATAAAACATTAGAATTCTCGTTTTAGTTTAAATAATATAAACGTTAATATTTCTTCTTCGTCAACAGGATTATATTTGTTCAATGATAAAATTCTCATTTAACATCCGTGTCTTTCATATTAGCATTAAAATCTTAACTAATAAACATCGTTACAAATTCATTAAATTATAGTTCGTTAATTTTCCGTTAAAACATATAATATTATTAAAATAATCAAATGCTTTAAAATTAGTAAAAATTTTAATAAAATAAGATATATTTCCAACAAATTATACAATAAATAACTTTATTAATCCCGTTAGTTAGTCGTTGAATGTTTGTATTATTTATTTTATAATTCGAGATGTTCAGTTGCTTTGGTTTCATTATTGCGCTTTCGGTTTATATTTCAAGTCATAGTTGATTCGAGGTGAGTTTCTCACACCCCCTTTTTAAACGTTTTTACATTTTGGGGGTTGCATATATATATCCTAATCAATAAAACTGTTTATTATACTCAGCTATTAAACTGCAATTCATATCGTGGACTTGTGTGATATGTGCTTACTTAATTATGTGCTCAGCAAGTGGTTGCCTCAATAAGTATGATCATACGCCCCCCTTTGCACTAAGGACCATTTTTTTATGAGTGGAAAAGGGACCCCCGATCCGAGTACGTTGGTTGTTGCCAACTGGAAAGGACATTGCATGCGAAGTAGTTTAATTATCACAAGTTTCATGGAATTGCAAGGTTTTTATGTATTTATTCAAACTTGTGTGAACTCACCAACTATTAAGTTAGTTGACCGTATTTTATATATATATGCTACAGGTACAAACATTAGAGGATGATACTTGGAGAAGACATTAGACTTAGGTTATTTAAACAAATGGACAAAATGTTTAGTTATATATATATATTCTTGTATTTCTTGTTTACAAACTTGTGTATATGATGTTTAAACCAATTAATGATAATATTGTCACTTAATAGTGTCACATGTGTTTTGAACAATCTGTACGTCACACTCAGGCATTTCCGCTTTAGCCGGGGTGTTACACAATGTCTTCTTCAGTGTTAGGTGAACGAGCCGAGAAGGTGTAGGTTGGGCAATTGATTGCAAAGTGGCCATATGCACTGCAAAGTTGGCACCGTAGTGTTCGACTACTAGAGCCACGGCCATGCCTCCACGTGAATTTCTTGAACCACTTCCACGATAGTTAGAGTTTCCACGACCACGACCCGAAGAAGAAGAAAGTCGGCCGTGCTCTGCTTGAAAAGCGACAGCAGGTGTGGTGGTTCCATGAAGGGTCCGCAAGATTATTTCATGGCTCTCAGCTTGAGAGAGGAGATCGCGGAAGGCTGGAACAGGTTTAATGGCTTTAATGGTAATGGAGAACGACTCAAAGGACGGACCGAGACCATAAAGAAACCAGTGTAGTTTGTCCATCTCGTGAACGGGCTGACCGATTGCGGCTAATTGATCACAAAAGGATTTAAATTGTCGACCTGTAAGGCCCCGAACCCCAGGAACTCCACAGTTGGTAATCATACAAACACTTATAAAATATTTAAACAAAAAAAAATCAATCGTTCCATTAAGCAACCAATTTCAGAGTAAAATTCAGCGGAAAACATAAATAATAAAATAAGTTCCCAAAACCCGGGAATTTGCCCAAAACCAACATAATTATCTTTAATAAAAAAATTTTTTTTTAAAGAAATGTTTAACAATAAAATCTTCAAATCCCATATGCCCTTCACCGTCCAAGTAGCTTCGTGCACGTCCAAGCGATAAGACATCCTCTTCCTAACCTGAAACTCACACTAACATGCACACAAAGTCAGCTTAAGCTGAGTGAGTTCAAGTTTTAAACAAGTAACAAAAGTCTTAATAATCATTCCAACGGTTTTAAAACTGTAAACGGAAATACATCAGTTAGGTCATCACATTTAATAAATAATCATCCTTACGTATGAACATCTCTATACGTGCATTCCTATATATATATATATATATATATATATATATATAATATTCAATAATAACATTCAGGGCTGAGAAAACGTACAACCCCAACACGTAACATTCCATTCAATGCATGCAAAAACGAAGTAGGCATACGTAACATTCCGTAGTCGATAACGACTACAACCTTCGCCAAATATTGGCCATACAATAATATAAATACGTACACACATTCTATAATATTCCAAAGCCTACCAATACTAGCAAGCCTATGCAAAACAGTTTAAAACATTTCATCAAGCAAAATCGCTTAGGTGTGCATGCTAGCCCAAAACATGACAAGAGTTAAACGGGGTATCAAGAACTCACCTGAAATCAACCAAACACCTGCAACGGGCTAGGAAGTCCCTAAGTGCACACTCACAAGTAAGGGCCTGTAAATTGTACACAACGCTTCACTAAACTAGACCGTAAGAACACACTTGCCTAATGGGCCGTTCAAGCCCAACACTTTGGCCCGAGGCCCAACCCATACCCAATTACTTTACCTCAGCCCCTAAAACCTTTCAATTAACCAAACCCACCTTACTATCATGATCGGGGTTAACCATGATGTACAGTTTACCCGCTTGCAAGCCAATCGAGTCGAATACGCGCAAAATAAGTTCTTAAATCATTTGTCAAGCAAATCAGCCCCAAATGGACCGAATCCCCATCATAACTTGCTCATTTATCATAAACATACCACACGAGTCGATATGGGTGGCGGTTCCTTTTTACAACACTCACTTTAACGTTTAAACGACATTTTGCGCACAACCGACTCGATTAGCTAATCACCAACCTAAACAGCCCCGAGTTCCAAAAATTTAATTTTCCCACAGCCCTTAAACCCCCCTAGGGCCGTACAAACTGATTCGGTTGGTCATTCGATTGATTAACGCATCAAACTCAACAATTGCCAATTCTACACCCGGTAAACCCTAATTTTCGAACTAAAATCGATTGACCGACCTAAACACCTTCAATGAATACGGTTTTTAAGTATGATGTACCACACATACCTAGGAGGATTTTGGTGCAAAAACCTCACTCAAAACAGCCCCGAAAACGCTCAATTGGACAGCCACCCGGCTAGCCTACAACAAGCCATAAATCGATCAATACGCGCGTTATAACGATCAATTATGGTGTAAAAGACTTGGGGAATCGTAGTACATACCTTGAATTGAAGTTCTAAGGCATAGACATGGCTGCAAAAAGAAAAATTCGTGGGTCTTGGGTCCTTGCTTTCTGCCGATCGCAAAAGGGGGGGGGGGCTAGGGTTAGTTTATGTTATAACATAATATATTACACTCTAGTCCCTCCAGATTGAAGTGTAAGGCAAAATGGAAGGAAAAGTTATGTTCTTTAACGTACCGGGATGATGTAAAGGCTTCCACGAAACGTCGGATAAATCCCGAGAATTATACATACTCTACAAGCTTTAATTCTTGAAACCAGAATTAACGGGCGTGACACGACCATAATCGGCGATGGAGGAAGTACCTTTAGTGTGGCCTAGAGAGTCCCGAAGAGTATATGCTCGTTCGATGGAGGTATTGCTATAGGCGTTTTCCAAAGCTAGCTAGATGTCTTTGGCTGTGGATAAGTCGAGCACTTCACATGCCGCTTCTTCCAAAAGGCATGAGTTCAGAAGAATCGTGGCACGTTGATCTTGTTCTGTCCACAAGGCGAGTTCAAGATTGGCGATAACCTTGTCGTTTTGAACAATGGTGGCCATAGGTTTTGGGGAGGATCCATCCACGAGAGGTAAGAGTTTCTGATACGCGAACACGGGGGTCACGTGACTCTTCTAGACAATGTAATTTGTGGAGGATTGTTTAACGGGTATAAGGTGCAATAGGGTGTTCATCGGGAAAGATTGATCGGATGAGGAAGAAGCCATGGCAGAGGAAGGCAGGGTAGAACGAGGAAGAAGGGTGGCGGCAATATAGGTTAATTGGCTGATACCACGAAAAGATTTGATATGCAACCACACAAATTGAGTTCTCTATTGACAATATTATATGTACACGGAATAATAACAAACCTCCTAGACTTTAGGAGATGACCAAAATTAGGGGATATATACTAAAAATAAAAGATACAGTAAATTGTTATCTAATAACTATGCTACTTGTAACTATGGTTGCTTAAAATTTATAATTTAGTGACATGGATTATGACATGCTACACACTAGTGAATCAAACATTAGGTCATAAGAAAAGTATTGTTAACAAGTGATTAGTTTAATATTTTTATTAGATTTGATCACAACTTAGAAGATACGAAAACAACTGATCAAATCATTGAAGTTTAAAAGAAAGCAACTGAGCACTATATATATAAAATCCACTAAACACACGAAAATGCATAAAACTCTTCATATCTGATGCAGATCCTTTATATTCGAATATTTAAGTGTCCTATACTTCCATCACAATCACAATAACCTTACTACGCAGCCTCTTTTAATATGAAATAAATAAATGTTGTATAACATAAGAGAGACAAGGCAACATACAAGCATGTAAATTTTGCATGAAAGTTGCCAAATTGGGAAGAAATGTTCGAAACACTTCCTTCTCGAGACACCTGCCAACAATTTATCTTGTTGGTTATTCTATTCAGGGTTAACGTTTTGTACGTCTGTCAAGATTGTTGGTAATTAACCGAGTCGGGCCTATAAGGTTCGGGCCTATGTATTCCATTATGGTGTATGGAGTTAAGAGCCTAGTTGGTGGTTGGGCATAGTGTCAAGTGGTTGGACATAATGTCAAGTAGTTGGGCATTAATGAAGTAGTTGCCATAACTAATGTGTTTGGACATTTATGCCAAGTAGTTGGACATAAATGAATGTAGTTGTTAAGTTGGCTAACTAGTATAAATAGATCTAGCAAGTTAGAGTTAGACATCACCCACCACTATCATCTTTCAAAGTTTGTTTTATTAAGGTTTAGAGCTAGTTTCATTGATATAATAAGAAGTGAAGTTTGATATATTTCTTTGTTCGTTATTGATTAGCTTAGGACTTGAATTGGTATCAAAGTCGTTCAAGGACCAATCGATAAGCGTGCGTCACTGCTGAAACATATCGATTAAATAAAGTTGTGTTTGCTCAAGTCATGGGTGACTCATCACCACCGCCGCTGGCCAAGGAGGGCAGCAGCTCGGGCTCGTTTCAATGCCCAATGTTAACAGCAACAAACTACATGGTATGGGTACTCCGCATGAAGGTTATTTTTAATGTACATAACGTATGGGGTGTGATAGATCCCGGTACGGCTGATGAAAAGAAAAATAATGTGGCGACCGCCCTACTTTTCCAATCTATACCCGAACAACAGATTTTGCAAGTCGGCAGTCTGAACTCGGCAAAAGAGATGTGGGAAGCACTCAAAACCCAACATCTAGGTGCCAAAAGGGTAAGGGAAGCAAGGCTCCAAACATTGGTAGCTGAGTTTGATGCCTTGAAGATGAAAGATTCAGAAAAGATCTATGATTACGCAAACAGAATATCAGAGATCTCTTCGAATTCTGCCACGCTTGGGGAGATGTTTGAGCAGCATAAATTGTTAAGAGATTTCTCTCAAGCTTGCCTCATCGATTTGTTCATATTGTTGCTTCGCTTGAACAAATCCTAGATCTAAAGACGGTTCGGTTTGAAGACATAGTGGGTCGGTCAAGGCTTATGAAGAGCGAACCAAAGACGAAGAAACCCAATCCATAGATCAAGGTGAATTGTTGTTTCATTATTCCGATAACCGAAATTATGAATCAAGCAGAGGAAGGGGACGAGGAGCCAGTGGAAATCGGAGTAGGGGTCGAGGTCGAGGTTGAGATTATGGTCAAAACCAGGGAACCCGAGACAGTTTCAAACAAACCAATGAAAAACATAAGGGTAAAGATCAGTCAAAGTTACAATGTTACCGATGTGACCAGATGGGTCATTTCGCTTCCTTGTGTCCCGAACGAAGAAAGGAAGCAAATCTAACCAAGGACAAAGAAACTCTAATGATGTTACAACAAATAGATGAGTCGATCTACTTAAACGAGGAGAAAGTTTAACCAAGTCGGTTACAATCCGAAGGACCGAAAGAAGGGATTTGGTACCTTGATAATGGTGCTAGCAATCACATGACTGGAGAGCGGTCATTCTTTTCTAAGCTTGATGAAAGAGTGGTAGGCCGAGTCCGTTTTGGTGATAATTCCCAAGTCAAAATCAAAGGGAAAGGCACTATTATGTTGCATTACAACAACGGGTAGGTAAAACAAATTACAAATGTTTATTTTATACCTAGTCTTGGTGTAATATTTTGAGCTTGGGTCAAGCTACGGATAATGGGTGTGAGGTCCTTTTGAAAAAGAACGATCTTTGGATGTATGATGCTAGCGGTAGGCTAATCATGAAAGTATTAAAGACGAACCGACTTTACAAGGTCAAGATGCGTGTGGCAAAGAACATGTGCTTACACGTAAACGAAGACCCAGTTTCTAAAGCATGGCATGACCGATTAGGTCACGCCAATTTTGACTCATTGAAGTTAATGGCTAGCAAAGAACTGGTGGTCGGGTTACCGACTATAAACCCGACACATGAAGTATGTGAAGCTTGCCAAATGGGAAAGCAAGCGAGGGACTCGTTTCTGAACCAAGCCTCGTTTCGGGCTTCAAAATTTTTGGAGTTAGTATATGGAGACTTATGTGGTCCAATTACCCCTTCCACTTTAACTGGAAACCCGGTACATATTTTATTTTGATAGATGACTTTAACCGATACATGTGGTCATTCATGCTGAAAGCGAAATACGAAGCATTTGGTATGTTCAAAGGTTTCAAAACAAGTGTAGAAATAGAGAACGGAGTGAAAATAAAAACCTTTCGCACGGATCGGGGTGGAGAATTTATTTCTCACGAATTCATGGAATTTTGCAAGTTACACGGGGTTGCTCGTCAACTCACTGTTCCATACACACCTCAACAAAACGGTGTGGTGGAGCAGAGAAACTGAACCTTAATAGAGTTGACAAGAAGTATTTTGAAGGCTCGGAATGTACCACGAGTTATGTGGGTGAAGGGGTTAGACATTCGACTTATGTTCTAAACCGAGTAACAACCCGAGCGGTAAAAGACATGACTCCATATGAAGCATTCAAAGAACGAAAACCGAATATAAGCTATCTAAAGGTATTTGGTTGTATTGCATTTGCAAAAATTCCGACCTAACACCTAAAGAAACTCGATGATTTTGTAGGAGCTAGAAATTAGTGTATCTTGGAAACGAGCGTGGTTCCAAGGTTTTTCATTTGTTCGACCCGACCACAAAGAAAGTTGTGGTTAGTCGGGATGTTAAATTTGATGAAGGGAAAGGGTGGAATTGGTCCGAGAATTTGAATGAAACGGTTGATGGGTGTGTTTGGAAAGATTTTGTTATCGATTAGGGAGAGGAAATTGTGCAATTCGATAACGAAAACGAATACGAGTCTGTTTCTGAACCGAACAATAGCTCAATCCTATCATCTAACCTAAACAACAGCAGCAATTCAGTTTCGGACCACGATTCAGGTTCGATACTTAGAAGGTCCACACGGGTGTCGGTTCCACCAAGATACCTTGATGATTATGTACTCGATGAAGATTTAATGCTTTTATGTAACATCCCGAAATTTCAAAGTGATATTAATTATAATACTTACTAATAGAGGGAAAGTTTACTCGGGTTGTCAGGAAATAAATAATAGAGTAGGAGTTGGTATGAGTCGGGCTAGTGTTGGATTAATGGAGACGGGTTAAATGAGAATGGGCCTTAGGTCCATGGGATTTCAGGGATATAAATATCCCCTAAACCCAAAAATATCTTCATTTCCTTACTTTCTACACACACACTCCAAAAACACACACACCATCTACACCGCCGCCGGGCCGAGGAGAGGAACGGGCAGATCCGAGAGAGAGAGAGAGAGCGATTAGTGTGTTAACAAGTTAAACGAGATTCAAACAAGCTCAAAAAGGTATGATTCTTGATCTTTGAAGTTTAAAGATCCAAGCTTTTTAGTGTATAAGCGACCGAAAATGGTCGGGAAGCGTAGTGGGTGATATTGAACCATAGCAAGGGTGTTAAAATCGCTCAAAATGCTGGACAGAAACCGAACAGCGGCTGATCTGGACAACTTCGCCTGCAACTGGGCAACTCCGCCTTCAAAGCGATGAACTTCGCCTGCAAGCTAAGTTCGCCTGATGAACTTCGCCTACAAGCTAAGTTCGCCTGATGGCAACTTCGCTGTAAAGTTAAGTTCGCCTAACTGGTAACTTCGCCTGAGGCCAAGTTCGCCTGATGACAACTTCGCCTGAAGCCAAGTTCGCCTGATGGCAACTTCGCTGTAAAGCTAAGTTCGCCTAGCTGGTAACTTCGCCTAAAGCTAAGTTCGCCTAAGGTTAACTTCGCCTAGAGCTAAGTTCGCCCGAGGGTTAACTTCGCCTAAAGTCAAGTTCGTTTAGAAAATAAATTAAAAATCTAATGAAAAATGTGTTAAGACAGTTAATGGAAATAAAATTTTTCCAAGCTGACCTGGCAGCTCGACCCCAGCCAGGGGCTCTGCCCCTTGGACCCTGCTAGGGGCTGCCGCCCCTAGACCCCGCTGCCAGGGGCGCTGCCCCCGGACCCCCGTTCGTTGTGGGTGGTAGTTAAGACTGAAAAGATGATATGAGTAGTGATAGTTGTTTGATACGTGTACTTGTTATACAGTCAGCCGTGCACAGCTAGAGAAAGGGATTACGATTAACGCTGAACGTAACCGTGTTCAGGTGAGTTTCTAGCCCCATTCCTTGTTATGTTTTCGGGGCTGTGTGCATACTCGATGTGTTGTTAATACATTTATCCTAAGTGATAAGTGTATGTCATATGTGATATGTGTGATAGATATGAATGATTGTTTGTCGGTACGCGAACGATCTTCGGATATTGCGCGTACTGTCAGGTTAAAAATAAAGGTACGAATATTATATATCGAAGATGTATGAATATTTCAAATGAATACTTGTCGGGGCGTGAACGATCTTCGGATATTGCACGTAACGACAAGGGGTATGGTTGTTAAATGAATGAGGTAAAGAATGCCTAGAGTGTTCTTATGTTATAATGTAAGTATGTGTATATAGGTACACGAATGGCATGTGAGTTCTACGTTCGACATAGTAAGTTAGGATGGCAAATCCCTCTAGCTTCTGTCGGACATAGACTCGGCTGGTAATGGCGTAGTTAAGGACTGCGAGCCTTATACGTGAAGTAGATGATATATGTAAACGTAGATAAGGACTGCGAACCTTATACGTAATGTAGATAGGCGTCAGCATAGGAAAGGACTGTGAACCTTATACGTGCTGTATTTGTAGCATAGCGGAGGACTGCGAACCTCGTACGTGCTATGAATTAGGTTGCAACATAGGGAAGGACTGCGAACCTTGTACGTGTTGTGGATGTATTTCAGCATAGGAAAGGACTGTGAACCTTATACGTGCTGATTTTGTAGCATAGGGGAGGACTGCGAACCTCGTACGTGCTATGAATTAGGTTGCAACATAGGGAAGGACTGCGAACCTTGTACGTGTTGTGGATGTACTATGGTAAAGGGAAGGACCGAGATCCTTGTACGTACCATAAATGGTGAACATAGGTAAGGACTGCGAACCTTGTACGTGTTCACGACCTTGAGTACAGGTATAGACGGTGAACTATGAACGTACTCTCGGTAGACTGAGGTTAGTGATTGTAGATATGTATGTATGTATGGTAGCAAGTATGTATGTAGAACAGAAGGGTAACTAGTGAAGTATGGATATGTATCTACAGATATGTATGTATGTGTATGTATTGTATGGCGTTCGATTAACTAGAACTCACTCAGCGTAGCTGACTTTTAGTATGCACGCAGGTGAGCTGATTATAGAGTTAGCATGAGGATGACACACGGCATGGATTGAACGGCTGGCATCTGAAGAAAGAAGTAAAGATGTTTTAAATATAAAGTTTTGTGTTATGGTATCCAAGAAAAGATTAAATGTTTTGTAACAAATGATTGATGTTTTATATTCCGCGAAAAGTTTTAATAAACTCTGATTTGAAGAACTGTGTTTATGAGTAAATCCGACGCTAAAGTAGGGTCACCGGGCTCGGGGCCTTACATTTTAATTGAAGACGAACCTACAAAATATGAAGAAGCAAAAGAAAGTAAAGAGTGGGTTCATGAAAAACTGTGCATTTTAAAACGATTTGAAGTGGTTTTTAGTAAACCATTCGTTTGTGCAATTGCTAATATGCTAATGTGCGTTAGATTGGGTTTAATTTATAATCAATAGGTATTTTGTAAGCGTTTCATCTCCTAGCATGCGGGTTAGAAAATGATTATAAAATATTATGGACTAAACGACTCATTTCCTAACATGAGGGTATTTTATAACTAATTTAAAACGTTTTTTTAAACGTACGAGTTGGATATATAAACCAAAAGGCTAGAAGCCTTTGTGAGAAACCAATGTTGGGTAAAAGAATAAGGTCCGTCTCCTAACACCCGTATCGGAAATGATTCTTTTATACAAAGATTTTTCACAAACATTATTTATCTAACATATCTGTTAGATAAATCAAAGGTTTCAAAACGGTTTATTCGAAATCGGGTCACTTCTAGCATGGGTATTACAAATTATTATTTTGTATAATAATATGGCCAGAATTTGTCTAATATTCTAACAAACGTGTTAGAATGGTTGTTTTGATAGATAATATGTTTTAGACATTTAATTTTCTAATGAGCACTAGAAATGCGGGGGTTTATAAATCTTTGAGAACGTTTAATTCTTCTAACGAGCATATTAGAAATTATTATTTTGGTAAAATAATAATTGTAATATATATGGTTTATATATAACTAACGGTTGTAAACATTTGTCTCTAAATATTTAGACTTCTAACAAGTGTGTTAGAATGGGTTTATTGTTATAAACCACAATGTTTTAAAAATGATATGTGATCATTTATTTTTTAACAAGTGGTTAGAAATGGCATATTTTATAAACCAAGTAATGTGAAGTCGATAATCGTCTACCGAACAACTTAGACACGGTGTTGTCTTTATACAATAAACTTTTTAAAATATTTGGTAAATGTTTATTTCCAACAACCAAATTAGAAATGTGGTTTGTTGCAAACCGTAATCGATAAAGCGTTTCATAAAGAATTAGTTCTGACAACCAAGTTAGAAATGTCATTCTCTCATATATGTAATATGTAATGTCTCTCTTGGCTTGCCTATCTATCCAAAACTAATCAAAGTATCCAATTGTAATAAATTCAAAAAATGATATTAAATGAACAAACCACGGGTATGAAAATGACAATTAGCTCAAAAAAAAAATTAATAAAATAATCAAAATTACTAATTTGCCCCTGACTTAGCGGACAAAAATAGACAGAATTAGAAAAAAGTACTAAAATTGCAAGTTTTAGAAAAATAAGGTAGCCATTTGCAATAAATTCAAAAACGATATTAAAGTTGTGTAATTGAACAAACTTAGATACTAAAATGGTTGAGTTAAAACTTAAAAGGAAAAACTGGTTTTTGGGCATTAAAGTTACACGACCAATCACCAATGTCTAAACTATAAACATCACCAACCATTTTAGTTGAAAAGGCCGTACACTTAATGGGAAAATCTACCGTTAATAAGTTAAAAGAAAAACTGGTACCGTTAATAAGTTATAAAAGAAAAACTGGTTTTATGAAAAAAGAAAAAAGAAGTTCCGTTGCCGGGACTTGAACACGGGTCTCTCGGGTGAGAGCCGAGTATCCTAACCAACTAGACTACAACGGATTTTGATAGTACTTAATGTTAAATTCTAAATGAAAATTTAGTATGTGGAAGCCACATTGAGCCATAGCTATATGAAACTAAATCACTCCACGGATCAAACATGTAAAATGGATTTTCATATTGTGTTAACAGCATGTTATACGTCTAATAATAATATAAAGAGAAAATATATATCAGGTCTAGAAAATTGTTGGTATTGTGTTTCCAGTTTTCCAGGATAGCTTTCGGAATCGTATAGTGAATACCGATCAATTTTAGTTAAAGTATTTAGCGTATACAAGAAACTAACAATCGGATAAGACAAAGAGTTACTGTGAAAGAACGAGAAGTTCTTTTATGTGAAATTTGATGTGTTAATCCGATGTGTTTTTGGCTTTGGCCTTATCCCATTAACCGTTTGCTTAAACAATCTCTTTTACACTATATTGAAATGAGGAATCCAGAGATATCCATATCAACGTACAAATTACCACTTATGGATGATTTAGAACCAAGACCAATCGTATGTGTTAAAATGTGAGTATGTTGAATATATCGAATGTATTGAATGGCTACTCTAGCGGTTGAGATTGTATTTTTAGCTCATTGAGGATCAACATCGATGCTCTCTGCTTTAGTTAATGGGCCTATTCTATTTATGTGCCTATTCAATTTAAGTGTCGGAGGCGTTCTACTTTCCTTAACAGTTGTATTCTTCCAGGCTCTGGTTCAGGAAATCTCTTTTATTGGAACTCTAAGATGCCAGGTCCTTGGGAGTTGCTTCTTGTCAACAGTCATATGTAAGTTGTCAGGATCCGTATTATGATGTTTTGTTCTTATGCTGCTAGTTTGATAGTCCGAACTCAACACCCGTCGTCACACTGTTTGATTTGAATTTTTTTTTGGATACTTGGACTTTAATAATCTAAACTTTGGCTATTGACCAATATTAATCCCAACTTTCACCCTATTGGCCTTCACCGAGCCTTTTCCTAACGAAGACTAACCAGGTTAGTTTTAGACAAAATGTGTCATTTCTCCAAGTGAAGGGGGACAAATGAAAAAAGTAGTTAAACTTAAAGCCCTACCGCCGTCGCCACCGCTGCCGTCACTGTCCAGGCCACCGCCGCCGCCGCCACCATGCAGATTATAGGTTTATGAAGGGAGGGTTTGAATACACACATATATATATATATATATATATATATATATGTAATTATTAATTAATATGTATAGTAATGAAAAAAAATAATAATACATGTTATATAAAGTTATAGTTAAAGAAATATGTAAAAATAAATATACAAAAACTGATTGATAAATAGTAAACAAGCTAATCTCAAGCTTGAAAAAAATACTCATGAGTCGAACTCGAGCTTTAGAAACAAAGATAGAAGCGAGCCGAGCTCAAGATCTGTGTAAGTTAAGTGAGCCGAGCTTGAGCCTAGTCGAGCTCGGCCTCCACTTGACTCGTTTGCACCCCTAGGTGGAGAAGAAAAATAAACTTGATTTATAATAAACAAAAGTTTTGTTTTACTCCATCAACTTAGAGAATAACATATTTTGTCTCAAAACTAACTGGGTTAGTCTCCTTTAGAAAAATGCTCGGTGATGGTTAATATGATGAAATTTGAGATTAACATAAAGAATTTCTTAAGTTGGGATTAATAATCGCCAAAAGGTTAAAATTTAAATTATTAAAATCCTTTTTTTTTTCTTCTTTAAAGATTCGTTCCACCATATACTTTGACTTAAGGAAAGCTCCAACAATTTTTATATGACCAAATATTCAAAGTTTTATTATTGTTTTATAAAGATCTTAGTTTTGTTAAAATGCTCCAAGTCTTAAGATCTTAAGTATGATTGGGTTGAGTTTGAAAAATACTTATTGGTTTATTGGTGTTTTCAAAAAACCAATAAGTTAAAAAATGTTTGCCAATCACAAAAATCCTTTTTATTTTAGCTTTTTGAAAGGGTTAAAAACAGTTTTCTAAAAGCCCCAAATACTGGTTTTTCAAAATGACTTTTGAAAAAGCCGATAAACCAATAAGCATTTTTCAAACTCAAACCCAAACATGTTTTTACTGTAATCGTTTTTCTTTTTATAAACAAGGTTAAGCTTGCAACATTTTAGATGCATAAAATGAAACATTTAACTCGAAACAACAGCCTTATATTCACCAATCTTCATAGTGAACTTTCATATAAGTTGAGTAGAAATGTTCTTAGGTAACAACACTAATCGGTAGCAATACGTGATAATACGTACCCGCACTCTCCGATAGCAGATGGTCACAACTAGCAATAGCAATGTGTAGTCGGCATTTGACATTTAACCGTAAGAATCTATTACAATGCTATCGAATAATAAAAACTATATAAAAGAGATTAACGTTTCTATCAATTTTGACATGCTATTAAATGTAGTATTATGGTTAACATAAGTTTGTGACAGTATAATCAGAAGAGAACAAAAAACCACATGAAGTTTCTATGTTAGCCTACCCTAGAGACTTTCACCTCGCATATATAATAAAATATCAAACGTCTTTCTTAATCCCTTGATCAGTTGATACCATCATCAGTTCTGTTTCATCTAACTTCTAAGGTTTATTTTGCATGATGTCTTATAAAAGAAAAAACTAGAAACATGGAAGCTAGTTAATACAGGAGAAAACAAAGCAGAAGCATATTGCATTTGAGTTTTGTACTAATTCTAAAGGATACAGGATAAACAAAGAAAATGCAAAAGGTTCCATAGTCATCGGCGGATCTTAGTGTGGGCCAAGGCAGGCCGCGACCCACCCAGCTTTTTTGTTCAGTGGTGTATTTTTTCTTAAAAAAAAAAAAAAAAAAAATTTATATGTATTAAGTCCAGCCCATCCAAATTATTATTCAGAATCCTCCGGCCCACCAATGTTATGTGTTTAAGATCCGCCACTGTAACCATAGTGTTTAGAAAGTATAAAATATACTAATGAATAAATACAGCTAAGACCAAGTTGGTTCAATCCAGGCGTAGGAGTAGGCGTGTGTCCTTCCAAGTAGAGATGGTCAAAAAAACCGGTCCGGGAACCGGTTTGCCGGTTTAAACCGGAAACCGGTTTTTACGAAAACCGGTTTTTTAAAAACCGGTTTGACCGGTTTACAAACCGCCGGTTCGTATTTCGGTTACACGTTTTAGAGCCAAAACCGGTTAACGAACCGATTATTAAAAAAACCGGTTTTTTTTAATAACCGGTTATGGAAAAACCGGTTAACCGGTTTTTTTATAAACCGGTTTTTGACCGTTGTGGAAAAACCGGTTAACCGGTTTTTCCATAACCGGTTAACCGGTTAAAAACCGGTTTTTTAACGTTGTAACGGCTATATGGCCGTTTTTTTTTTTTTGACCGTTTTTTTTTTTTTACCATTTTACCCCCACAAACATCTATATATAGTTTAGGTTGGGTATTGGTTAGATCACACTCGATTATACAACTCCAAACGCTCTAAACGTTTATTTCATACGCGATTATTTTGTTATCTCACGCTCAATTATACCACATTACCACTCCATACGCTCTTATTTCGTAGTCGATTATCATGGCCTCCCAAAGTGCTGCTTCATCCGTCAACATGGGTGCCTCGAACACGGGAGAAACGGTCGTTCGGGTCATCCCCACGAAACGAAACCAAGATGTTTGGCAACATTTCGACCTATGCGAAATGTCTAACGGTAGCCAAAAAGCTCGATGCAAACATTGTTTGAAGTTTTATGGCAAAGATGCAAACTCCACTTTAAAAGCGCATGTACAAAGGCCCTTTTGCAAGGCCTTGAAGGACGAATCGGGAAGTAGTTCGCAGCCGGAGATGACGAATCAAGGAACGGTGTTTACGTACGACCTTGAAGCGGTATGTCAAAAGTTTTCAAACTTTGTGATTCAACAAACACTTCCTTTCAACCACTTCGACAACCCTCAATTCACGGAGATGATGCAAAAGTATGTTCAACCACGTTACCAACACGTAAGTCGTTCGACCCTTAGAAGAGATTGTCTTAAAGCATGGAAAAACGCTAAATCCGAACTAATTTCATACTTTTCAAACTTACAAACTGGTGTAAACTTAACAACGGATGTGTGGTCGGTACCTAATGGTTCGCCCGACTCATACATTTGTGTGACGGCTCATTGGGTTGACCCCGAGTCGTGGCAAATGATGAAACGAACCGTTGCGTTTCAATTGTTTGATTACCCGCACACGGGTAGAAATATTTTTAAACTCTTGGATAAAGTCATTCGACAATACAAGATTGAACATAAAATCCTTTCAATTTCGTTTGATAACGCGTCCAACAATACGGCCGCGGTTGGCCATTTAAAATTAAAGTATAAACCTATTTGTGATGGAGCGTTTTTTCATAGCCGATGCATTGCACATATTATCAACTTGGCCGTGCAAGATGGGTTAAACGTGATCGAAACGCAAAGAAACAATTTTAAAAGAATGTTACGAGATGTTTTTAGCAACAATAAAACATTTTCAAGATACAAAAAATTTTGTGTAGAAGCTAATTGTCAATGGTTGGGGCCAAATTGGGATTGTCCAACAAGATGGAACTCGACTTGTGATATGTTTGAGAAAGCCATCCAACAAAAAGAATCATTAATTGCGTTTCATCAAATTTTGTCAAGTAGGGGTAAATGTGCACCGTACGATCCTAGAAACTGGTTATTGATTGAGATCGTTACGGAGGTCCTTCAAATTTTTAAATCTTGCACAACTAGTTTATCCGGGGTTTACTATCCAACAAGCCCCATTGCTTTACCAAAAATTGCTGTCATGTGCACAAAGTTGAGTGAACTTCATTGTAGGGGTGCACCTTATTTTGATATGGGTGTAAAAATGAAAGAAAAATTTAGAAAATATTTTCAAGAACTACCCGCTGTTTTGACATGTGCTGCTGCGTTAAACCCTTGCATCAATGTTGGTGGTGTTGAAGCTTTAATAGAAAAAATTTGTGATGAGCTAGAGTTAAACAACGATCAAAACCCCTATTATAGCCAAACTTTAAAGAATGCTTTCAACACCACCTTGTCAAACATGTATGATGTTTACCTTACAAAATACGGGTCGTCTTCCCAAATTCATGACTCGTTAAGAGCTGTTGCCCAATCCCAATCCCAAACCGACCTTGAAATGGGGATGTACTACATGATTTGGGAAGACGCCGGTAAACGTCAAAAGGTAAACACCCCAAGCAGTGAACTTGGAAGGTATGGTGGTACCAACTTTGTGAAACACATGACTCCGGATGAATTTAGAAGTCTTGATTTGCTGGCTTGGTGGAGAGGTAAGGAGGATGAGTTTCCGATCCTCGCCGCCATGGCCAAAGATTTACTAACGGTCCAAGCTTCCACGGTAGCTTCGGAGTCTGCTTTTTCTGTTTCTGGCAGGGTTATATCGATTAGGAGGACTCGACTCACTCCACCAGCTATAGAGATGTCGATTTGCTACAAGGATTACTTGGACTCTTTAGATAGGGCACAACATCAACGCTCACTCGAGGGGGAAATGGAGTATGAGGCGGGCTTGTATGAAGACGAGGTCAATCAAGGACACACTCAACCAATGACCGATGAAGAAGCCGCGTACGACGATTACCTAAGGAATAGCTCGGGATCGGGTAGCGAAGAAAATTAGTTAAAGAAACAGCAAACATGGAGGCAAATAATGAGTAAGAAACAGCAAGTTGTTCATGTAATCGTGTCTAAGCATTTTTTAATGTTTGTATTTTTGAGTTACGAATATGCGATAACGATTTAATGTTTGTATTTTTAATGTAAAAGCTATAAATGAAAGTTATGTGTTTTTAATCTTCCAAGCAAAGAACCCTAACAACGAAAGCAAAGAATGGAGTCAGTCCGTTTTGCCTTGTAGTTACCGGTTTGCCTTGTAGTTACCGGTTTGTTTATACTGTGAAAAAATAATGGTTATTTAAAAAAAAAAAAAAAAAAAAACCGGTTAACCTAAAAACCGGTTATTAAAAAACCGGTTAATAAAAAAACCGGTTTATTAACCGGTTCTAACCGGTTTCTAAACCGGTCCTAACCGGTTAGACCGGTTAGGGTTTTGACATACAAAAACCGGTTATTAACCGGTCCGGTTATTAACCGAACCGGTTTTTTTCCGGGCCAAAAAAAACCGGTCCGGTTAATAACCGAACCGGTTTTTTTAAAAAAACCGATTTGTGCACCTCTACTTCCAAGCCCGGATATGTGTATGGCGAGTCACACTCACACCTGCTATATATAGGTGGTGATAGTGAGACATAAGGATAAGAACCAAAATATACACGCATGCCACCAATAAAAACTGTTTCCAACTTCACGATTCGGAACTCACGTTTCAACTACGGTTCGGGTGCTAGGGAATCCCAGCAACACATACTGTTTCGGCTGTTATACATTGAGAAACAAACTGGTTCGCTGAGGTGGCCCGAAATCTATTTTAAGGGTCTTCTGTTTAACAAAAATCCTCAACCACAACCCGAAACTTTAGTTTGTTTAGTCTTGTGGCGCAAAACTAGGAAGGTGTAGATGGCTTCGGGTGAACAAGACGGGCTCACAAAGTGAAGGATCGTACAAAAAGACACGACTTGGAGGTGATGATCGGGTGTCGTTCAAAACGAGCTCGACGATGTGAGCGCGGTTCTGGAACGGTTTCAATACAATGATCAACTCAACTCCGGCCCGGTTTCAACTCTTCTCAATAATTAGCTATTGTAGCGCAAGTTAAGGTCCTTTGTATGAATCAAGTTATGTATATATGTTATATTTCATATTATTCTCGTTTAGATTTGTATACAATACATATACTACGATTTTCCAAATGTACAAAGAGAGTATCTTTAATGGTTTTATTAATATGTTTAATAAAATTATGACTCGTGTCCTACACTATCTTCCCTTCCTGAAATGCAACCGAGGAAAAAAGATCTTGTTGTCCATTTCAGACACTTTAGCTTCAATACAGAGACATGTGGTAATCGATGTAGATCATGTACCCTCTTAAACACTCTATTTTCTTCTAATTTTTTTTAGCCTGAATGCCTCCAAACTTGCCTACTATGACTAGTAAAATATGTTGATCACATTTCACTAGAAAACAATCTCTTCCGCAACTTCTTGCATTTGTAATTTCTTAAAAGAGTAACCTTGAAGTTCGAATAAAAGAACATATAGATCTTGGTCACAGAATGTAGGAAAACAAAAGCGATGTGGAGCGATGCCACAAAAATCCGAACGAATCTTACGTCAGGTTTGTTCCTGAGCTACAAAGTGGACATGTGCATCCTTACCTTTTATTCTAAATCGAAAAACAAAATAGTCAGGGGATGTAGGAGGTTTATAGAAACATAAGCAATCAGCCCATCTTGAGGAGGTGGAAGCTTGCGGATATCACTCGTGAAGGGGTTTAAGAACAACATTCTAGAATAGTCTTTACAAAGCAACAACCAACCAAACCCAGAACAAAATGCTGTCATACTCGATTAATTCCAGTGATCTTTCAATAAATTACCTGTCACCAAACACCGGATCTGGAAACTTGAGAATGCCCTTACTTGTGTGTATCACCATTAGCCGTGGTGAAACTAATGAATAGTTGTGCAATCTCCTTGGTGTTGTCTTGCTGCTCCATTGTGTCGTAGGTGCAGCTATATGGCACCTTTTGCATGTAGCACGAAAGCACATGTATTTGACACTGATACAGTGACCCACTATCATTTCCAAAAGATGAAACGGAAGATTAACCAGCGGTGAGTATTCAATTCTATCTCATCATCTGTGACGGGTCTTACATCTATCTATCATCCCTGTTCTCTTATTTTTCTGAATCAAATGTTAACTTATAATCTTCATGATCACCTTCTAGCCTACACAAAATTAATATGAATGGCTTTAGCTTCTATCGAACACTAACCAATGATACATTAAGATAAATAAATTAAAAGCAATACCTGCATTCCCACAATGACACACGACTTGTTGGATAAGCTAGAGAAGATGAGGAAATGGTTTTATCTTCCATGTCGTAGGAGTACATCATTTTGCGTATTTCATCACAAATGTGTATAAAACCCCCAAACTCCTACGCAATTACAGGGTTATAGTAAATAGAGTCATCACGAGCAAGATCTAAAAAAATATGGCATCGTTTATGTTTACCATTTGTTGCCACCTGATAGTATTTGTGACCCATTTAAACAAATACACATTACGTAATGTTCTTTTAACGACCTCATCTTCACTAAAACTTACTATAATATAGAGCAATTTCATACAAGATCCTTTCAGCAATGGAATCAATGTGGAAATACATTTATTGCGTCTCCCAGGTAACAAAAGTTCTATTAATACTTTCCGGTCCTTAACTATAATGTCAACCTGTATGATAAAATCACCATTATTGCTCAAGCATATATTTTGCCATTGCAAAAATTTGGGCATAGTAAAAAACCATGATAAAGGTCTATTATTCCTTTAAGTTTCCTATTGTATGGCCTTCTTGTTCATCTTAATCCCTCTCTATTAAAGCTAGCTGACAAGAAACAATGGTATATTCTCTGGTTATTGTTAACAGAAGAATGAGGTTGGATCATTATGTGGAGACGACAGACAACATTGCCCTAACATATTCAAAACTACAAAAATCAAGGGAGAAAGATTTATGATATTAGAAGTCACTGGATTCCAAAGAGACCATGTGTTATTGTCAGAGAGAATCACCCAACCATGGGCATGTCGTCGAATAAGTTTCCCAAGTAAGTTGGGTATTCGAGATTGATAATGACACAATTGGTCGTGTATGTTATAAAAGTTATGGTCTTCGGTGCCATCCGCGCTCTAAGCAACCAACCATGGGTAGTTTGTAGATAGGGGAGGCAATTGATTACCACAAGCAATAGGCTTTCCCTCCATTTGATAACATTTCCAACTTAAATATATTAGTGTATCAATGCAATTAGACATGAAAGTTATGTTTATGAATCATTCAGCTAAACATCTTCAAGTCGATTTGAAATATACAAGTAATCAAACAATATATTATGGAATTCATTGATTCGTAAACGGTTTATACTGAAAACCTAATGAGAATTTTAAGAAAAGATTCAACTTAGTTAAAAGTGTAATGGTGACAATATAGCTAGTTTGACGAATGTAAATTTTTCGTTTAAATCTAATCAGCATAATATAGTGTTTATATCGAAACAGAAGGCAAACATGCAATAAACCGTGACACTACCGTTTTTGAATTGCAAAAGCAAACGACGTCAGTAAATGATGCGATCGAATTAAGCTAGTTTGGGTCGAATTAAACAAACTCTTAATAACATCGGTAAATGATGCGATCAAATTAAACAATATGAAACAAAACTAAGCCTAATTATTAGTTCTAACAAATAAATAAACAAGAAACTAAATTAAACAAAATCAACTAGAAATAAAGAGAAAAAAAAAACCTTTCTTGAAACCCCGAAACTTACATTAGTTACATCGTGAATAGATTGGTGATAAAAATGGTTTTTGGTATTGATAGTCACAAAGAATGACTTATGGTGTCCTGAGTTTGTTATTTTTAAATTTTGAAACTAATTAAGGGAAGGGTTGACATATCGTGTATACCTGTATACGATAAGACACGAACATGAAACATGTACCTCCTATACATGACACGAAAACTTATCGTGTACCTGTATCCCAAACCCAAACACGAACCTGTTAATACCAGGTATACACGATAAGACACGAACTGTTGGGTTTAAGTGGCGATCAGTCAAAAATTTATTATTAAACCCGGTTCAATAATATGTCGAATAATTAATTAATCCAATTAATCAACATATGTGCAGCGGAATAAAACGAGTAATCAACACCGAAACTAAACCTGACACGATCCGGTTACAAAACCATATGAGCAGAGAATGTAAACAACCCAGAAAATATAATTATTATATACCAATTATATTTAAGTTTACCTCGGTTAGTGAATAACCAGTCGAGACACCAAGAGTTAACGAGCAACGCTAGGTGACAAACGAGGCCCGACAGTGGCGGTGCACTAAGCAGCGGCAGTGGCGGTGATCTGTAGCGGCGGCGACGACGGCGATTGAACAGTAGCCGCGACAGTAATGGCGGAGCGGCGACGGTGGTTTGGGGTCACGGGACAGCAGCGACGGCACAGGAGAGTGGCCGGCGGTGGTGTAGACCTCATGGACAGCAGCGGCGGCAACGATGGAGGTCGGCGGCGGTGGTGGTGTGGAATCTTGGAAGAGATGAATATCTAAGGGTTAGATTAATGATAGGTTACCTAGGTTATAAATAAACTAGTTAAGTTAATATGAACTATCAAGCCCATCTCTTGTTTCCAAAAGCCTATGCCATAAGGCTGAGGGATGTGGGGCTTCAGCGGGGGCGCGAGAGCCCCTCCGCTCGCGCCCCCAGGCGCGAGCACCACACCACCGGGGCGCGAGAGGGGCGCGAGCACGGAATTCAAAGCAGGCGCAAAGTGGTTCGCGGGACCTGTAGGCGTAAAGGGACATTGGGAGACGTGAAAGAGCCGTTGGGACATGAGAAATGAGTCGTTGGGCTCTTTAATTTAATAAAAAAAAAAGTGTTCTTCCTATATATAAACCCAATATCACATAAAACAATTACCACACCCAAAATCACATAAAACAATTACCACAACTTCAAAAAAAAACCCAAAATCAACCCATCTTCCAAACTTTTTTTTAAAAACATATCTGGAAATTGGTACCCAAACCTAGATTCAGGTTATAGTTACGACGATTTATGGTCGTCACCAGACCAATCGATGTTTTTTTCGGGGTCGCAAGAAACATCCGGCTTTCAACCATCCAACATACAACCGTCTCCTAACTTTGTTGTTCCGGAGACACAAGAATCACACGGTGATGCTACGGGAGCAAGAAGACGCGTCCACCGGAAAAAACAACTTGCAACGGACGGGCCGGGACCGGCTTCGACTCCGAGGATGAAACGGAAAACCACTCCGTGGTCATCGGATGAGAAGGAAGCCTTGTGTCGGGCTTGGATAGTCATTTCTGAGGATCGGCGTTGCGGTAATTGTTTTAACGTTTTTAAAAATGATTTTTAATAAAAAAGTTAAATAAAAAAGTTAACTGGAAATCTAATTTAATTATTCATTTTGCAGCCGACTACCAAAAAAGCAAGGTTTTTTGGACAAAGGTTAGGGAGACGTTCTATACGCTCGTTGGGAGTACAGAGCGAAACACCGATATGATTTCGGGTCGGTGGTCCGAAATCATAAAATTTGTCGGCTTGTTTACTAATCTTTTCAACAGGAACGCCGGTCGTATGAGACCAAGTGGCAGTGATGATTTGGCGGTTTACAATTTCACTGTCGAAAAGTGGAAGCAGGAGTGTTTGCGGAGGTATGAGACGGTGAAGACGTGGGACGATGTAAAGTTGTGGGAGAGGTTGAAAAGGTGTTCCAAGTGGGTTGAGCTGGTGGCGCCGGACCATGATGCGGAAGTAGGGCCGAAACGGACTAAAACTAGTTCGTCTGGAGCGTATAGCACTTCCGCCGGGTCGGATTGCCGCGTTGGATTCGACCTAAACATTGCGGGGAAGGAAACGTCTTCACCGCCGAGGAGGCGGCCATTGGGACGGGACGCCAAGGGGAAAAAACCGGCTGAGGGGGGAGCCGTAAACATCGTCGATCTTGTTGAATCCCTCAATAAATTCAACAAAACCATGGAGGTGGTCTCTAATGACAAAAAGGAAAAAAGTCGAATGAGAGATTTGGACTTCCTTACAAGAGACTTCAGTAACCTAAATCCGGTCGATCAAATGCTGATGGAAAAGCAAAAGGAACGTATCCGAAAGAGGTTGATCGAAGAAGACCAAGCCGAAGAATAAGAATAATGTTTTTTTAGTACTTTAATTTTTTTTTATTTTTAGATATTAATGTGTTTTTTTTTAAATGTGTGTTTTTTTTAATAATTTATGAGTTTTTTTAATAATACGTTTTTTGAATATATTTATAAAAAAATATAAAAAAAATCCGCTGGAGCCCCTCCACACCAGGGCCAGGGGCTCCAGCGGGGGCTCCAACACCCACCTTATCCAGTTTCTCTCTCTGCCACACGTCACAATATTATTGGCTGGAGCCCCCACTCGCGCCCCCGTTAGAGCCCCCCACACCCTCAGCCTAATATTTCGTTAATTTATGTCATGACCGATTAACTAACTTAAGCGGGTTTCACCCTCGTTATCCACGGCGTAACTCCAACGGGTCAAAACTCGGTCAGTCGTGTTGACTTAACCGAACCGGTCCATTAAATCCAACACGAACCTGTCGAAGAATTAGAGAAAGGTTCGGCCATTAGGTGGCCGATGGCACCGCTGCAACTGTGACTCTGTGAGGAGACCGGACTGCCGGATAATCGGATATGTGGATAGGTAGACATGGAGAATTGAAGGGCAGAGACTACCGGAGATGTAGAGGGAAACCACCAGATATCCAGAAAAGGAGAATCGGAGAAGGGTTTGTGCACCGTCTGGTTGATGTTGAATTGGAATGATGTGCGTTGTGCTCAATTGTTCGGTATAAAAACTTATGGTTAAATATTTTAGGGTATATAACATATTATATTATTATATTTTTTATTTATAAAAAAATATAATTAGTACTAACGGGGGTACTAAACAGGTAAACGAGTATTTTACATGTTTTGACACGAAAATTAACAAGTCGGTTCGTATATGTCTATTTAGTACATGAAACTTGCTAATACCATACCCAATGACTATTAAATTCATGTAGGTTGGTGCTGTATACTCGTGTATCGTGTCTAAATTACCAGCACCACCCAATTAAGACAAACATAAATCCGGTCAGACTCACAAGACCCGAACTGAATTGTATTCTCGTATCTTCCCGACTCACATAGATATCCATCCCCAAATAATCCCAACCATCTCTCTCTCTATAATTTCTCCACGTCCGTTCGCAGAGGGAAGCGAGCTTCGTAACATCCGCACATGTCTCTCTCTACCTATTATTATTATTATTATTCAAATAATTAGGGTTAGGGTTTTGAACGCCATGGAAGAAGTAGATAACACCTCAAACCACCTCCATGATTCCGTACCAAATCAAAATGATAATAATAATAATAATTTACAAAAAGATGTGTTAGAACCAAACATTCAACAAGGAGACGAATCGTCGCCTGTTATGCTGAAGCCTCTTCTCACCGAAGAACCAGCGGCGGTTATTGTTCCGGACCGGAATTCAGAGGCAGCTATGAATGATTCCAACGCCCCAGATACAGCGCATGCTGGTAGTGAGTTCATTTCACCTACAGCTGATGAATTAAAAGCAGTTGAGAAGGAAATTGATAAGAACAATGAGGAGAATGTTAATACAAATGTCGAAACTGTGCAACCAGAAGAAGAAATAACAGGTCAGGAATTGTTTCGACCTCTTTTTCTAAAGTTTTTTCAAGTTCGGGAGCGGCTCGCTTATTATTTGGCATTTGATTCATATACGTTCTTTTTATTATGTTTATATATTTTGACAAAAAACATAAACAAGTCAGACATGCAGTGTGAAATTAATACGTAGAAGTCCAAAACAGGTAAAACTTTAAATACACAAGTCTCGTGAATCGTGAGTAGTTTTTTCTAGCTTGGTTTGTTTATCATTTATTAATTAATTTATATACGCTTTTAATTATTTTTATGTAGTTTGAGAAAAACCTTAAACGAGCCAACTAGCCAAAGCTCTGCTCGAGCTAGGCTATGCAGTGTAAATTAATGCATAGAAGTCCAAAAGAAGTAAAACTTAAAAACACATATGCCGTTAAGGGTTGGCGAGCCTAAACGAGCTTTATTTGAGGCTCAGGCTCAGCATGAGCTTGAAAAAGCTCGGCTTGTTTCGGGCTTTTTATCGACTTGATCTTAAGTGGCTCGCGAGCAGCTTGGCTCATTTGCATTCTTAGTTAGGATGGTGTTCATGAAGTGATTGCAGGAAAATTTGTTGCAGAAATTGAAGAAGAAGAACAGATGGTGGCAGAGAAGGATAAATCATTGGATACAGATTTGGAGACTGATGAAGAGAAAGCAGGGACCGAATCACCGGAGCAGGAACAGCCTGTTAAAACCCGAGGCCGGCAGGGGAGGAAACGGAAAAGAGGAGGGAAGACTCCACAGGCTACGCCCAAGTCTACTGGTGGGCCACGGAAGACGGTTGAGGAGGAGGATGTTTGCTTCATGTGTTATGATGGTGGAGACCTTGTGATATGTGACAAGCGGTGAGTGTTTTGATTACAGTGATCAATTAGGGCTTGCATTAATGGGATTTTGCTACTGATTTTGACTTTGTTGTTTTGTAATTACAGGGATTGCCCAAAAGCTTATCATCCTGCTTGCATTAACCGGGACGAAGCTTTCTTTCAAACTAAGGGTAGATGGGATTGTGGTGAGTTAATACTTTTGCAAATCTTTTACTTGTGTAGTTTGCTTACCATTTATGTATGCATTCAGTTTTTACGTAGCATGCCTTTATTTATATACATATTTTAAAAGGGGATATCAGGGTGATTTCAAGATGAGAAAAAAATGTTCTTTTTTTATTTTAGAAAATGATATTCTTGTGAGCTAAGGATAGCTAACTTATAGTTCATAGGAAATGCATTGTTGTCTGCTGTTTCATACATGTTTAATAGTTTATAGGATATTACTTTATTAAGTTATGTTGCTTGCAGTTGATGGCTGATTAATGATTATCCTTATAGCTTTTAATGAACTATTAACATTCCATGTATAAAGACAGTTTGAGCAGCATCACTCTGTTTTGGAAAAAAAAAAGATCAGTTTTTTTGTTTCATTTTCCCCCTTAATCCTTAGTTGTCATTTGATATTTGCCACCAACAAGCTTGGTTTTAAATGGCATGATGTGCTCCGAAGCGTTTGGTACTGAAATCCGACACGTGTTGCGTGATGCAAGTGCATCGCGTATGTGATGCGTTTTTTATTAGAAAAATACTAGAAAATAAATTGTACATAATATTTTAACATGCTAACTTTTTAAACATTAAAAAATAAGAAATTTAGATTAATAAATACAAATTTAAGCTATAGCCACCACCAAACTAGCTTTATATACAGATACGTTATGCATATACTCATTAACATTTTAAAACTATATATAGAAGAATTCTAGGGTTTCTATAGCAATCTTATTTCCAGCCGCCGTCATCTCCTTCCTCCAACCTTCTCCGTCGACTCTCCCATAGTTCTCTATCATCTCCAGGTTAGTATCGCCTCCCCTAATTAAAAGATCTGACCTGATTTTCAGTTGAAAAGGTCTGACCTGAGTACTAATTCCATGTTGCACACATCAAAGTGCAATTTTTGATAACTTCTTTATTGCGTAATTGGCGCATCAAAGTCACAACATGTAAACACAACGCATTATGTGCAGCGATGCGATATGATTGGCGATGCGTGCATTTTAAAACCAATTGAAAAGGAAGTTTTATGTCAGTTAAGACTACGATGCAAGTGATAAATGAACAAAATGGACGTGAATATAAGGTTTATTAGGAAACAGTTGTAGCAAATTTATTGCAGTGGGGTACCAATGATATCTGTTCAGGTATAGGAAGATTTTGTAATGGAAGGCCTATATTGACGTGATGACTTTATGATGCTTAAAGTAAATTTGGGTCTACCTGAGTAACCTTAAAACAAACTTGGTTTAGTAGAATATTGAATTTTGTTTTTGATGTATGGCTCCAAAATAAAATAATTAGAATAGTCAACAAAAAAAGGGTGAATCTTTGTTCCCATCTTAAAAAGAGTCCGTTTTTTGTCCCAGAAAATAGTTTTGAGATTATATATTAATGCTTAGTTAATTTTTGATGTTATTAAACAAGCTTTCATTTTATATTAATTGATGCCGTAATCTCTAATACGAGTGTGTTTCTGAACGTGACAACTGTCGGTCTACTCATGGGTTAACTGATATACATATTTTCATAGATTAGTTCATGCATGGACACTTCTCATGTTTATTTAAAGCGATAGTGTAAAAGATTATTTGTCACATTTCACGTTATCCACTTGTTCAATGCATTCAATTTCATGCATTTTTTTGAAATTGTGTCTTCTGATTCTTTATGTACCATATGAACTACTAGACTTATTCATATATGATTAGCAACTTACATTTCTCTAACTTGGATTGTCAGGCTGGCACCTGTGTACCAACTGTTCAAAGAAGGCTGACTATAGGTGCTATACATGCACCTTTTCCTTGTGCAAATCATGCATTAAAACAGATATTATACTGTGTATCAGAGATAAAGAGAAGAAAGGCTTTTGTGAGTCTTGCATGAAAACCGTGTTGTCAATTGAAAAACATCCACAGGAAAATCAGGTATACTCGTCATTAGGGTGTAAATGAGCTGAGCTCTGCTCGTTTCGAGTTCTATGTCTAAATGAGGTCGACTAGTGAGTAATTTCACAAAGTTGAGTTCGGCTTGTTTATCTGGTTATTGGTTTATAATGTCATCGAATAAGTAAAATTAGACCTGTAAACAAACCAAACGAATACATACGAAGCATGTTTGTGTTCGATCGTGTAACTTAACTGAACAAACGATTGAACACAAACAATTAAACGAACGAGGTTTTCTTGTTTGTGTTCGTTCGCTAAGGAAATGCTCATTTTTGTGTTTGTTAAGGAAATGTCTGTGTTCGTGTGCGTTTATGTTCGTTTATTAACAGTATAAATATAAACAAACAGTTCATGAACAAAAGTAACTGAACATAGATGAACGAATATAAATGAAAATAACTGATTGAACACCAGTTAAAAGTAAACATGAACATAAAGCTGTTAGACCTAAACTTATGTTAAAACTAGACTAAATTGTAAGGGGCCTAAAATTTTAAATGAATATGCAAACAAACGTTAACTAACGAACATTAATGAACAATTGTTCACGGTAATAAATGAACAAACTTTTCCATTGAACGATTCACTGAGCGTTCGGTTCGTTTACAGGCTCAGGTAAAATGCGTGATTTTTTTTATAAATATTTTGGTTTAATTTTGCAGGAAACTGTAGACTTTGACGACAAAAATAGCTGGGAATATCTATTTAAGGATTATTGGACAGATATGAAAACAAAACTTGATATCTCTTTATCTGAACTTGTTGAGGCTAAGAACCCTTACAAGGGGTCCAAGCCAGCTGGCAAACAAGAGCTTCCAGCTGGACATTCTGATGGTGATTCAGGTTCAGAAAACCCTTCTGAGAATTTAGAAAGTCAAACAAAGAAGACCAGAAGCAGAAAGTCAAAGAAGGCCAAGACTCGTGGTTCTGCTGCTAGTGCTTCTGACGGGACTCCATGGGCATCAAAAGAATTACTTGAATTTGTCACCCACATGGGACATGACACATCATATAAATCTCAGTTTGATGTACAAGCTCTCTTGCTTGAATACATTAAAACAAACAAACTTCGTGATTCTCGCCGTAAAAGTCAAATTATTTGTGATGCAAGACTTCAAGGGCTTTTTGGTAAGCCGCGTGTAGGCCATTTTGAGATGTTAAAACTTCTTGAATCTCATTTTCTTATTAAAGAAGACGGTGATAATCAAGGGAGTGTGGTTGATACTGAAACTAGCCCCATAGATGATGAGAAAATGAAAGATAAAAAACGTAAGAATCGCAAGAAAGGTGATCAAGAACCTCAATCCAATCGTGAGGATTATGCCGCAATTGATATTCATAATATAAACTTAATTTACTTAAAACGGAAGTTGGCAGAGGATTTACTTGATGACACTGAATCATTTCGTAGCAGAAGTGTTGGCACTTTTGTTAGAATAAGGATCCCTGGTACTAATCCTAGTCAGGACATATATAGACTGGTTCAAGTTACAGGTAATTATTAAAGAGAAACATAAATTAGCTATTAACCATGATTATGAATTCAAACTTGCTTCCAGTCATAAGTACATTGTTGTTTTTAATGCAGGTACTACTACCCCAGGTGCTCCCTATGTGGTTGGCAAAAGGACTACTGACATCATGCTTGAAATATTGAATCTTGACAAAACGGAATCCATATCTATTGACACTATTTCAAATCAAGATTTCACTGAGGTATTTACATTTTATTTTGTTTTTACTGTTGCGTTAATTTAATGCGTATATATTAGTTACTGATGTGTCTAGTCTTTATATGGTAGGAGGAATGCAAACGTCTTCGACAAAGTATAAAGTGTGGCTTAATAAAAAGACTAACAGTGGTATATTCTTGTTTCATATATTAACGGATTGGATTACTACTATAAAATATGGTCTGTTTTTTTCCCCTAAATTTGTCATTTTCTTTTTAGGGGGACATTCTTGATAAAGCCATTGAACTTCAGGCAACCAGAGTAAATGATGTAAGTTCTAGAATCTCGGCATTGGGTTCCATCTAAATCACAGATTTACGATTTTAACTTTTAAATTCTGTCAATCTTAAAAGCTGATGGCATAAAACCTGTTTTAGATTTAAGTGATTCATTCAATATGTTGGATTATATTTGTGTTTAATGTGTAGTGGCTTGAGACAGAGGTTTTGCGTCTTAGTCATCTTCGTGATCGAGCAAGTGATTTAGGGCGCAAGAAGGAATATCCTTTTACTATGTAGTATTTGATATTTCGTGTAATCTTATATATATATATATATATATATATATATAGGGGAGGGATATTTTGAGAACCATGGTGAGTTTTAAGAACTTAAGAACTCAATTCTAGGCCACACATTTAATTAAATGGATTGAAATATGTGGTTGAGATTAAATCTGACAAAAAAGTCAAAGTAGGAGAGAGAATAAAGATGTAAGTGGTTACGCTAACTTTTACGTCCGTTACACATGTGAAAAAGTCGACTCGGTGCGTAAAAAATTCTGTAATTTTTTACGTCTATGTAACCTACACATATTACGCATGTGTAAAAAAATTTCGAAAAAAAAATCGTTACACTGAGTTCTTTTGAGTTCTTAAAACTCAAAGGGGTTCTCATTTGAAATCTCCCCTATATATATATATATATATATATATATATAGGAGAGGGATATTTTGAGAACCATGTTGGGTTTTAAGAACTCAATTCTAGGCCACACATTTAATTAAATAGATTGAAATATGTGGTTGAGATTAAATCTGGCAAAAAGGTCAAAGTAGGAGAGAGAATAAATATGTAAGTGGTTACACTAACTTTTACGTCCGTTACACATGTGTAAAAAGTCGACTCGGTGCGTAAAAAAATCTGTAATTTTTTTACGTGTATGTAACTTACATATATTACGCATGTGTAAAAAAAATTCGAAAAAAAAAATCGTTACACTGAGTTCTTTCGAGTTCTTAAAACTCAAAGGGGTTTTTAATTGAAATCTCCCCTATATATATATATATATATATATATTACAGAGTAAATTGTGTTTTCGTCCGTTATGTGTACAGTAAATTTCACTTACTGTTTTTAAGCTAAGGAAATTGCAAAATATTTCTTTATGTTTATATGTTATAACAGTTTACGTCTTTTACTTTAACGTCCATCTATTTTGGTCGTCAAAGGAAAACATGCACCTCTCATGTGAGGGAAAATGGTTCTTTTATTCATTTATTTTTATCAAAACATCTTCTCGTTCTCTTTCATGTCACCATCATTGTTTCCATACTCTAATTACTCTCAGTTGGAAGAAGGCATTTTGATGAAAAAAGAGAAAAATAGACCGTTATGACCCCACATGCGTTTGTTTAATGCCCAAAATATATGGATGTTAGAGGAAAGGACGTAAACTGTTACAACATACAAACTTAAAAGGATGATTTATGTACTTTTCTTAGTTTGATAATGGTAAGTGAAATTTGCTATACACCTAAAAAGCAGAAACTCTAATTTTTTCTATAATGAAAATAGTTCATCTTTTTGTTCTACCAGTTAATTATGTCACATTTACTTGGGTTTCATTTCTATTTAAATAATTCTTGGTTATCTTTAACTTATATTTACGCTCCGGGAATGTGTTGAGAAATTAGAAGTTCTGAAAACACCCGAGGAACGTGCTCGCAGGCTACAAGATATTCCTGTAATACATGGTGACCCTACTATGGATCCAAGCTGTGAATCTGAAGATGATACAAAAGAAGATGACAAAAAACAAGGTATTTAAGTTTTGAAGTGCTGTCAAAATGATCTTCCAAATTTATTACCCTTATTACTATTTATATTTGAATAATCACGCTAGTCTCTTATCGATACTTGATGCTAAATGATTTAATATGTAGATACGCACAATAGTCCTCTGGATTCCCGATATAGCAAAAGACGAGACTACCCTTCAAGAGATTCTTGGAGAGGTATGGGTTCAAGTACACCTAGAAATCCTGGAAAGAGTTATGAGTTGGGCAGAAGCTTGTCAAGTAATGATTTTTCAAAAAGACTTGAAGATGCTGCGATCTCTCCACGAGTGGGCTCACATAATGATAATATTTGGGGTCAAGGAAGAGATAATAGAGTTGTGCAGACACCGCCAAGTGTATTAAAGAAACCGAGTCCTGCAAATGAAACAGAGAAAATTGTCGGGCCAACAAAAGATGATGTTTCAGAAACTGAGAAAATATGGCATTACAAGGATCCAACTGGGAAAATTCAAGGCCCGTTTTCTTTGGCACAGTTGCGTAAATGGAACAATAATAAGTTCTTTCCGCCGGAGTTGAAAATATGGAGAACAACCAAGAAGGAAAAAGATGGTATTCTGTTAACTGATGCGTTAGAGGGACGATTTACAGTTAAAACTGAGAGACATGGTTTTACTTACCTTCCTTCTCCTGCTTCAAATCAAAGTTTGGGACATGTGGGCCCGCCTGTGGGTCCTAGCTTGAATGGTTCCCAAGTGGCTGCACCACCATCGGTTGCTGTTCAAAATGCTTATGGTTGGAGTGGTGGTCCACCTCAGAGTCAACAACCGAACCAGTGGGCGGTTCAAACTCCTGTCGGGAACTTTATGCAGCAGCCGCCACAACCGAATGTAAGTTGGCCGGCGGTGGTTCCAAATCCAAATACGGGATTGGTGGGGCCTACTGCAGGTAATCAACCCGTGAATTGGGGGACAGCTAATGTTAATCCCACATGGGGTTTGCAAGCGGGTCCTGGTAATGTGAACCCTGGTTGGGTTCCTCCACAACCAGTTCTAGCGGTCACACCAAATCAAGGTTGGGTCGGTAGTCCTGGTCCAGGTGCAGGTCCAACTCAAGCACCAATAGTTTCAAACCAAGAGTGGGGTTCACCGAGGCCTAGAGGCGGAGGTTCGGGTTCTGATGGAAGCCGAATGCAATGGGAGAAACAGGGTTCGTTTAACAACCGGGGGTGATAAGGGTAGGTGTGACTGCAGCATGTTTACAGTGTTTGTGGGTAGATGTTTATTTGAGATTGCTTTCTAGGATGTCTGCCTGTGTTTGAGAGGTGTAAAACATGTGCAGGTTTAGGAGGGAGAAGCTTTTACTTTCTTTTCAGGTGCTTCTTATATGTTTAACATAGCATAGACTGGTTACGTGGTTAAGCTGAATCTTGTTGCAGTTAGCAGTCTTTTTGCTGCTGTGCCGTTTAGGTAATAAATGCCTTTAATGGTTGATTCAAATGGTTGGTTTCACAGTTAATCAACCATTGCATTTCAAAAACTTAAGATAAAAAACCAACCATTGTGTGTACAAACTAGTCAGCTTATGGTAAAAACAAAACATTTTAAATTTAAGAATTTTGTAAATCTTGTCAAAGGTCTTTTTTCTATTTATTGGGATTTTCAATTTTGTGCTTAAATATTGAGAATCACACATCTACTATATTAATAATCCATGATCATGGTCAAAACCAGTCAAAACAACTTGAAATTTCCACATCAAATAAACATTTTAGGATCATTTAAAAGTGCAAAATCTGGTTCGGTTTGTAACCGTTCAATGGTGAGGATTACAAACCGACCTGAGCCTATGGTTTCAATTGATTCTAAAAAGCTTTTGTTTTTGTTCGGTTTCCCGGTTCAGTTTAGAGGCAAGTTTTTTTGTGCACCTCTAGGATCAATGAAACTGGTTTTGTATGTTGTCTTCACCACTGCGGATGTGTAGAGACTTAAAACAGATTGATTCAGGATATAATAAATACAACATAATCATAATAACAAATTTATACTTGGTTTAGATTTATCAATGTTAGAGCATTCCTGGCCCGTCTCCTATCCCCATCTTTATAAGACCGTCCGTGGTCGTAGAGTGATGGTGGCGTTTTAGAACCAAAACGCCGGGGAACACCCCCACCCGGGGGGGGGGGGGGGGGCGTTTTGGGGTGATTTTTTGATACCGACATTTTGTACATAACGTTGGTGTGGCACAAGTTTTGAGGGTCTTGTGAGAGAGGTAGAGAGGAGAGAGATGCGTTTTAGGGTATTTTCCCACTACGCCCACTTTTTGCAAAATGCCCAAAAGTTGACTATGACTCTATGAGTCACAAGGCACAAAGTACCCGGGTGTACCTAGTTTTGACTACGCATGGTCTAATTACATTAAAGAAAACTACATTTCTCTCTCGTGTTCAATTAAATAATACTTTTTTATACATTTATTATTACAGTTTTCTTTCTTATCTACTCAACCAATTCAACAAATATTAAAAACAAATAGGGGTAGACAAAAAATTACTACTTTTTATCTCTCCGCCCTATAACTTGCACTCACAACCATTCAGAACCCAACCCTATAATTTGCAAAATCGCCTCAACATGAGAATGCTCTTAAAGGAACAACTTTCACTTTTGGAAAACCTTGTGTTGTATAGCAAGATCTTAATTTTTCATATATAAGTATAACCATGTTGTAAATTATTTCTCGTAAGACTTAGCAGGTAAAAATTATATGTATGAAGAGTTTTAAAGAAAAGTATAAACACAGAAACTATATTTTAAAAACATTTAAAACAAAGAAATTAACAAACATAGTTGTCACATTTCAATTTTGGTCCAACTTTTATCGGTTTGAGAGAGGCTTTCACGCCTTAATTTACTTGGTAAAACAATCAACAAACCATACCTTAATGGCTTAATCCTTAACATATGTTTCAGACTTGTATTTCCTAAATTGCACACTAGTCCCTAAGAGACGTTAAACACATTTGTAGCCCCTTCAAAAATCATACATATCTAATATCTTGAATGTCTTTTATATTTATCTCTTAATAATATGCTTCCAAATTTATCGCTTAAGTATCTTTGGTCCAACCTGAACACCCCATTCTTAGTTAACTACTTTTGAACATTTTTCTGTCACAGTTGGAACTTGAACCTAAGACATTTTTGTTTTTAAATTATGATCTTTGGGTGTTTCATCTCAACCACTTAAGTTAGGGATCATTGGCAATCGCTTAAGTATCTACACTAATTTTATTTTAGTAAGATGAATAAAGAAAGTATAGAAGTTCTACCGGCACAACACAACCTTATAAACTAAGGAACTCAAAAAATGAAACCTCAGGTTTTACGTGCTTGTATGAATTTGTTTAAGAAGGGGGGGGGGGGGGGGGGGGGAGGGCTTGCACACAAGACGAGAGGAGCTCGATCTCGTCTTATTTGAAGCTATTGTTTTAAAGCTCGGCTCGTGCGGCGGTTTTCAAGCTCAAGCTTGTTAATTTATTTACATATTTTATGTAGTTTGAGAAAAGTCTTAAACATGGTGTGTAGTACAATAAATGAGCCAAGGCTTGGATTAAAGTCGGTTTTGCATTGTGAAATTAATACATATAAGTCCAAAAAAGTTATATTAAAAAAAATATACACAAGGCATGTTAAAGCTTAGGGAACCTAAACGATCTTCCCATATAAGGGCTCAAGCTCTGGCTCGATAAGGCTCTGCTCATTTCAATCTTTTTATCCGATCTCTTGTAGCTCCCTAAACGGCTCGTTTGTGTATTTGCACATGTGTGTGTATATATACGGTTTTAAAATAACCTTAACGGCGTTAATTAGTGAACACCCAATATGTTATCCTTTGTATGTAAGTTTGTGTTGGTTGGTCTCTTAACCACTCCCACATGGCATGCTTCAAATGCACATTACCTTTGCCGGTCATGAGATTAAGACAAATACATGGGTCATTAATTAGTTGGTGTTTGGACCCTTTTTATAGTTAATAATTCAATCACTTGTTGATCTTAACAAACCAATTATGACTAGTCCTTTCACATGACTCACTAACTAATATTATTATTAGATTTTTAAAGTTCTAGTGAATCTCAAGTCTCAACCAACTAATATAAGATTTTCAAATACTATGCCGTTCAAAAAAAGATTTTTAAATACTAGTTGATATTAATAAATCACACGCTATGATTTTAAAAGGTATATTCAAGTTCGAAATATTCAAATATAGAATGTTGTAGAACTCGCTCGGTGCTAGTCGGATAGTAAGGTAGGGACTAATGATTAATTATGATTAATCAAACTGGAATTTATATGGAAATATTCAAATATGCACACACATACCAAATAGTGTGTGTGTATAATTTTGACCAAATAGTGACTAATCGATGGCTAATATTAATCGATGTCTAGGATTTTTACAAATAGCGATAATGATGAGCTTTGTTAACATAAAATAAGTTGTGGGGAAAAGATTATTGTATATGAAGGTTAGTTAAAAAACAACACTATTGTAAAACTTATTATTAACTTATGACAGGTTTTAATAGGTTAGCATAACTTTGACCATGGCCTCCTCCATGAGTACTTTGTGTGAAAATTAGTCGATAAATTCCTATTGTTTCCCACTGAATGGGATGATTTAGACGTAAAAAGCATTCAGACGTAATAATCGGTCCCATCTTCAACACCTACATTAGAATTGAGTAAATTGAAATAAATAAAACTGAAATTGAGCATGATGATGCCTATCATAGATTTCTCTATTTCACAAGTATATGACATTGTTGTAAGTGAATGTTTGCAATTGGATTTGTGTTTGCTAGTCAAGTTCATTGAGAATGCAGTGAGATTTGTTGAAAAAACCAACTTTGTTCATGTCAAGAACACAATGTCTATGAATGATATTCAAAGGATTGAGCTTGTATTGTTCTGAAAGCAATACACGTAAGTTCAGTTCTTTCTTTGTTCCTTTTAGCATCATTTATTTATACTTTTTTGCTGGTAACATATTTGCTTCTCAACAAGCTTAACACAAATTCATTTATACCATTTATGTAGTGACAATGGATACGGCATTATGTTCATATTTTATTCTCACAATCTAGTGGCATATGCGTGTAGGCCTGTGGGGGTGTAAACAAGCCGAGCCCGAGCTTGAGCTCGGGTCGTTTTGAATTGTTCTAAAGCTGAGCTCAGCTCGTGAGTAGTTTGTCAAACTCGAGCTTGGCTCGTTTATTATTAATTAATTATTTACGATTGTAATTTTTGTATATAATATATATTATTTAAATACTTCTGTCATATGTTTATTTATAATTATTTTTATTATTATAAAAATTGTATAAAGTAAAAATCATATAAATAAAAAGCTTGTCTAGTCTCGAGCCTGCTCAAGCTCGATTCTTGAAGCGTGGGCTCGAGCTCGTTTAAGCTCGGCTCAATTCTAGTTTTTAACTATTCGATCTTGAGTAGCTAACAAGAAGCTCGTTTACACCTCTACATGCTTAAAAAGATCTGTTCAAGTTACATCATAAAGGCTTGGCAGTTAAAAATAATTTGGTTAAGTTTCAGAGTGCGTTAATATTCTGTGTTTGTAGGTTGAGAACATGGATGCTGAAAATCTTTATTCTGTAATTAATGTGATCATTCAGTTTATATTCAACCATATTTGCTTTCAAAACACTTCTTGGATGCAATTATTTGAAAGATTGACATGGCCCCACATCTGACTTTGAAACATGTCTTAAAGAAGTTAAGTTCATATCTTCTGAGAAAGATGAAAGATTGACCAATTTTATCGATAATGTTGAGGTTCACTTTGCAACAAGGAAGAAGCTAGAGACCTTCTTCTACATTTGGACTTTAAAATTCCTAAGGTAAGGTTACTTTAGACCTTACATAGTTAAACAGTCTGCCACAATCATTTGCTTTTTGTATGCTTATCATTCTATAGACTTTCAAATGTTGCATAAAGTATAAAGATTACATTAGTTGAAAAGAAACTAAATTATCAAAATTCAGTTTAGAATTGACACATAGGCTTCTAACGAAATGAACGGAGCCTGTTCGTAATGTTCGAACACGAACAGTTATCTGTTCATTGAACGTTTGGTTCGTTTATGGGCCTATTGATACACATACAAGAAATAAATAGTAATCTGTAAAATATAATATATTTTAGAGAGTTAAATATGTACTTTTTTAAAACAGTTTATAACAAGCAATTTTGTCTAAGTTTTGGATAATTTCAAATTGAGTCTGAACAAGATTGTATTATATTAAGTAATTCCCACTTAAAATGCAGTTCTATCACAGGATTATTCAAGGAAAAGTGAAGATGTTAAAAATAGTGGGAATGTAGACTTGCTTTTCTCATCTGAGTGGTGTGCTATATCTGAAGCGGCTTCACAGCTATTGGAACTAGTGCATCAAACACTCAAGGTTGGTGATATTTAACTAGGGATGACTCCACCAAAGTATGACTTACGATCAATTTTTTTTGTAGTTGTACATATTATCAATCCCGGCTAAATGGTACTGAGCCCAGGTGGAATCCGCATGATGTATGTTCATGGCATTCGGGTTGTGTTTTAATTTATGATTAATGCAAGTAAAATGTGTGTTGGTGTGAAACTGTTGTTTTTAAGTTCATACTAGGGATTTTGTTGTTGTGGGTCATGATGTTGCAGATTGTGTATTTAGTTGGGCATGCTTTGATGAATTGTTGTAACTATATTTGTTTTATTGAATTAATTATGAACTAGACAAGAGCTACATGTGATTCAAAGTATCTATAGGTTTTTTTAGAGTAAATGTTTGCTTCAAAATCAGATTTTCAGTTGAGTTCAGGTTTTTTGGTTTAACCAAAACCAACCAAATTGAATTCAGTTCGGATTTCGGTTATGGTTAAGATAATTTCAAATATGAACAAATCGAATATCTGCTATCTGAATTGGTGAACACACTGAAAATGTGTTAAAAACTTTTATGTATGCGATGGTGAACTTGAATTACTTACTGCTCACTTGTGAGCTGATTGTGGATATACAATATAACAGACATCCTTGAGGCATTGGTTTAAATCATTTATTTTTTTTCCGGTTTTTCTCATCTTAACGAATTGACTCGATATCGACCGTGTCCTTATTGCATCGCACGGGTTTTCTACTAGTTTTTAAGATATATTTTGGTTAGTTATAATGAAAGTTTGTTTTAAGATGTATTTTAGTTTATTATAATAAAAGTTCGGCCATTCTGTACTCTTACTAAGAGATCTGATTAACTAGATGCATTTCATTCAGCACGAAAAAATTCAGAGGGATAAGATAGTCATTTTGCACGTTCATTCAGAGGCTAACCAAACAGACTTAACTGGTTCAGCACTTATTGGCTCAAATGCTCTTAACCATTCAGACCTCTTAATAATTCAGCACTTAATAATTCAGCAGTTGCCAAACAGCCCCTTATAGTGTTAGCATTTATGATTGATATTGCAATTCTAATTCAATAGTTGATACAAATTTTGAATGATAAACTTCTACATGTTAATATCAGTATCCAAATATTGTTGATTAAACTCTGATTTGTTATCGTACAAATACAAAGCTAGTGATTGGTGAGTCATAATGAGTTATGCCGTCATATTCGTATCAAAGATATTTCATATCAGAAGCGCATTCATGATTCATCAACCACATGTATTCCACATTTTGTCAAATGTCAACGATATGTTTTTTTTCCTCACAATTATTATTATTATTTTTTTCATTTTGTTTTTTTCTAAAATAAACGATGCTATTGTATTAAAAAGTTTACAAAAACATTTTAATTCTATTAACTCTAACTTCTACATAAAGCCGATTTGTTTTTGTAATAGTAAAAATACGTTATCTTTTAATTATACACTTTCTAAAGCAGTGGCAGACCCAGAAAATTTTCTCACGGGGGTCAAAATTTTTTGGGTCGATAATCACTTGACTTGCTATATAAATTTTTTTGGTTCGGTGCTGCTGTTCGGGTTAGATAATCAGTATATAAATTTTTTTGCCCGGTTCAGCCATTCGGGTCTGGTCGAATCGTGTTGGGTTATATAAAAAAATAATCACACAAAATATCATATAACCAAAAAAAAGTACGTGAACCTTTATTAAAAATGCAAGTTTTTCTCATTGATACAGATATAACCATCGTTTAAATTCTCATCAACCATTCGATTACGCAAATTTAAGTTTACGTACTTCATCGTCGAAAAGCATCTTTCGACGCTTGCGGTTACGACGGTTGGGACTTTGGCTTAAACATTAGGTATAAATTGATTGGACAATGGGTTTAAATTTGTATGAAATTTGTTTTTACTAAATTCAAGTTTAATGATATAAATTATTTATATACGTTTATATAACTTTAACTGTAAGTATGTAAATTTACTTTGACTAGGGTCGGTCTTGAAATTTCATGAGGGTCGTTCTTGAAACTTCATAAAGGTCATTTTGTTCTTGAAATTTCACAGGTGCCGATTTCAAAGTTTCACAAGGATCGGTTGAGATTGTAACACATAGGTACCACTAAAAAAATGCACATGGGACGGCGGACCCCCTATCGAAAGAGTAGCCCGCCAACGGCGGGAAGGGTGACGGCTCCCGGACCGATCACCTCAGTAAGACCCGATTTTATTTAAATTATATATATACATATTTGAAAAAAAAATATGTATTAATAATGTAAATTCAATTACTAAACTCGTTTAAGCTTATTTTTATAAAAAAAAGAAATTGTGCAACCCAAACCATAATCTAATAAGCTCATTTAAAAATTAACCATTTAAACTAAATAAAAAAATTATATTATTTAACACCCAAACTTTTTCTCGCCCTCAACCCAATAGTTTTTAATATTCCTGGAGACGATTATGACGATTTTAGTTAAAGCTAGTGAAGATCATAAATAGTGAAATTTCATTATCTTTTATATAATTGATTCAAGTGTGTGCCAAATCAAGTGGGGGCAAAAGTTGTCGTGACATCCAATCGGTTTATGTCACTATTTATTATCCTTGTAAACTTTTTTATTGATAAGTTTGTTTTGAAATAACAAAGTAGCCCCCAACTTACATAAAATTAAAATTAATTCTCCAAACTTATATAAATTCACAAAATAACCTGAAATTTAAAACTGTTGTTGAAAATTATGATAAAAAACGCCATAATCCAAAATCAAAACTCACCCAAACAAAAAATTGTTTCTTATTATAATTTTACCTCAAGCTATAATTTATTTGATTCTGTTTGCTGGTAGAGTATTGATGATGCCTTTCCGACAACGAGTTCTCATGTTATAAAAACAACACTATTATCCGAACAAAAAATTGGCTCTACTATATAGGCCGATTTTCTTGATTGACATAAATTACGTAACATATCCTTACATCAAATATCATATAACATGTGAACCCATAAAAATGTTTAATCTAAAAAATAAACAAAGAAATCAAACTGATATTATGAAATTATAACTAGTTTGTGGAGAAATCAACACTTGTTTGTAACATTCTAAAATTATAACTAGCTTGTTTAACATCATCAAAAGACAGTTATAATTTTAAAAAGAAGAAGAACCCATACGAAGGTGACTAAAAAAAATAATAATAAGTGAGTTAACACGTAATTATAATGGTTGAGTTCTTATAGACATCTCGTTTTCAAATTCAACTTACAATTATTTTGTGTTCTAACCCACTTGAATGCCACATCTACAACACAAGTGATGTACTAGCTGATTTGTAGGTTCAAGATACGGGATCAAACAACATGTTCTTGGACCAATCTCACTCGTGAGCTAGTGGAAATCACTCACAAGGAACCGGGATCTCAGATCTTGTTGTGCTCGGTTTATTGCTGAGAATAGAAGGAAAGTAGGAGAGGGAGAGAGTTGGTGAGAAAGTAAGACAAGTGATTTCTAAAAGTTATAATGTACATGCCCATGCTTTCTTATTTATAGGAGAAGCATGGCATGCATATTCTTTATTATTTACGGCTCAATGGGCTTAACAGTATATGGTCTCGAGCAGTGGCGAAGCTTGGGCTTCGCCATGGCGGTGACCGAAGTCACGGACCCAAGAATTTTTGGGTCGGCAATTCGGTTCGTGTCGGTGGTTCGGGCCGTGTCGGTGGTTCGGTTCGGGTCGTATTAAACAATATGACATCTATATATCTATTTTTTTATTCATTCAAAACGATTGTTCTTACAATTAAAAAAAAAAAACTAGACCTAAAATACCCATAATAATACGAGATCCGAGAGGAGGGTGAGTACCTTAGAAAAATAATTACAAAGTAGCTCGACGACCCTAAGATTTTTGAATTTTTCAATTATGGATTCCGAATCAAATGTCGCTTTTTCATGATTTACCTAATTAAGAAAATTTAATAGGGTAAGCTAGAGTAAAATTTCACCATACAATACCAATTACAAGCTTAATTGACTAATTTTCTCAAATTCCCAATTCACAATTACAAACCCTAATTTTATAATCCTTGAACTATGTTTAACAACACAAAGGTTGTAAAGCCCCGGTCTCGGTGCCCTACATTGGATGTTGGATTTACTCATAAATACAGTTCTAAATATTAGAGTGAAATAAAACTTCCGCGGAATAACTCAAAACATCAATTAATATATTACAAAACAACACATCTTGTCTTAAACATACTATAAAAGTTTCATAATCTTTATTCTCAAGATGCCAGCCTTCCAGTCCCTACCATGTGTCATCCCCAAGCCAGCTCCTTTAGTCTATTTACCTTCATGCATACTAAAAGTCAGCTACGCTAAGTGAGTTATAGTTAATTAACATACATTACATTCACTTACTTACCAATACGCGTCCGGAGATACGTATTAATACTTACCTGTTTATCTATCATTTAAACATACACAGTGGCGGAGGTACGCCTACGAGACCGGGTTCGCCCGAACCCGGTGTTTTTTTTGGTTTTATATATAGTCTACACTATCGTATTAACGAACGAATCCATTGTTTTTTGACGAACGAACCCATTATCATTTTAAAAGACTATTATTATAAAAAAAAATTGCTGCTTTTTTTTTTCGGCCGGCAACCAGAATAGAAGGAAGAAGACGATGATGAAATAAGAAAGTTACAAAAGAGGATAACACAATAAGAATTAATTATTTAGCCTTTTTTAGTAGGAACTATATATATTACCTATTAATTCATCGGTTTTCTTTTTTATCACTGAAAGTTGGGGTATACCTAGTGTAACACCCCGACCAAAGGCGGATTATACATCGGGGCGCCACATATTGTTTCATTACTCGTGACACTATTGGGTGTCAATATTTAATAAATACATTCATTCGCGCACGCGCAGGGTAAACACAAATAATATAAATCAACATAAATCAATATATTATAAGGCAAAATATTCGAACAACAATAACTTGTCTTGATACATTTTAATCTAGGTCCAAAATAAAGAAAACTTCCTACGTGTCCACAAGCTCCAAAACAGCTACTGCAAACCTGAACATGTGTTAAAATAAACGTCAAACACTTGCGTGTTGGTGAGAAATCAAGTTTAATACAATACATAGATAACAATAAATCTGCGCGCAACATGTGTATGTCTGGTTTTCAACAAGGGTGTAATCTGATCGGGACCAACTCTAAGATTCATAAGACTGCCAGTGCTCACAATTGAGCTCACAAACAAGACAAACTGTGCATGTGTAAACAAAAGAGAAAATCATAAACGATAGTTCTCCCGTGTTCATCTAATGGTACCATGAAAACTGCGGAATAGACCGACAAGACGGTTAATGATCCACACATACAAATAAACAGCCAAGTCTACGTCCTCAACACATGGGATACTGCGCGACTAAAGTTCATAAACAAGTTTAAGACTCTAAGTTTGTATGAACACATGAACATCCCAAAACATTAAAAGCAAAAAGGGATTAGGTACGAGATTACTCACTTGATAAACGATGCGGTGTAAGATAAAGCAAGAACCAACTTTAAACAAGCACAAGTTAACCTATAAATAAGATTATTGTTTTAATGATTTGTTTTAAGTCTTGATTATAAGTTAGCATAATTAATAAGTAAATTATTATATAATATATATATATATATTACCGGAAAAGCAGGGCAGAACAGGGAGGAAGACGGAGGCAGAGAGGAAGACGGCAGAGAGAGCAAGGGGCAAGAGAACAGGAGAGATTAAGTGTTTTGTGTGTGTAGTGTTATGAAAATATTACTATTATTTATAGGAAAACCCTAGGAGACATAATCCCTAGAAAAGGGGAAAGGATCTTTAACAGGATCAAGCAAAAGATATCAAAAAGCATAAGAATCCAAAAGCAAAAGATATGGAAAGATATGGCAGCTGCAGAGGCAAGATAAAGCTGACAGGGAACAGTAAAAAGCATGGGCGGGTCAGATAAAGGTACTGGTCAAGCATGGCAAAAGCAGATCTCAAAAGATAATGTCAGTCACTTTTTCTGCCAACCAATGGGGTTGGTGCGCATGCTGCGCCAAAAGTGGCTTTTCAGACATAAAGCAGATTAGGTCAACAGCTCAAAAGATAAGACAACACAAAAGCAACGGCTAGATTAAACAGAAGAAAACTCAAAGGGTTCAGCGCGAGAAGGCTAAGGCGCGAAGGCAGACACAGAAGGTCAAGAGAGCGCGAGCGCGAAGGCAGTCAGAAACAACCTTAACGCGTCGCGGAAAGAACTACATTTCTAAGCGCGCCGCGGGAAGAATCACATTTCTTAGCGCGCCGCGGGAGGAACTAAAATTCCTAGCGCGCCGCGGGAAGAACTATAATTCTTCGCGCGTCGAGGGATGAACTACGATTCTTAGCGCGCTGCGAGAAGAACTACAAATCCTTAGCGCGTCGCGGAAAGAACTACCGTTCTAAGCGCGCTGCGAGAAGAATTACAATTCTTAGCGCGCTGCGAGAAGAGTTCGTCTCGCGTATCGCTGAAACAGGGGGTCTTCACGCAGGCTTCCTTGCAAGGGGTCTGCGCAGACAACCTTAGGCGGGAAGGAACAAAAGAGTTAGAAGAAAAAAGAGGGAAACAAGGCTTAAGGGCGGGATGGCGACAAGAGGGAAAAGAAGGCGGAAAGAGAGAAGGAGAGGGACGGGACGGCGGAAAGAAAGAGAGAGAGAGAGAGAGAGAGAGGCGGGAAGGAAAATATATTATTATTATTAAAAATAAAGTATAAGTATAAATAAATATTAAATCATAAAAGAAAGAGATCGGATCGGAGAAACGGGTACCTGGGTCGGGTCGGATCAGGGCAGATGTTACAGTCTCCCCTACTTTAAGAAATTTCGTCCCGAAATTTATCTCGAAGTAGGTTGCGCAGAGAACAGGTGCGGGTACTTGATCTTCATTTGATCTTCCCTTTCCCATGTAAACTCGGCTCCGCGCTTGGACTCCCAACGAACTTTCACGATAGGGATACGACTGCGCTTGGTTTGCTTTACCTCGCGATCCATAATCTCAACAGGCTTCTCAACGAAATGCATAGTTTCATCAACTTGAACTTCATCAAGTGGAATGTGAAGGTTCTCGTCAGCTAAACACTTCTTGAGATTGGATACATGGAACGTTGGATGCACATTACTGAGCGCGGGCGGCAGGTCAAGTCTGTAGGCAACTTTTCCCACACGCGCGAGAATCTTGAATGGACCAACATAACGAGGAGCAAGCTTACCCTTCTTCCCAAAGCGGACAACACCTTTCCAAGGCGACACTTTGAGGAGAACAAGATCACCAACTTGAAATTCGAGAGGCTTTCGCCTTCGATCTGCGTAACTCTTCTGTCGGCTTCTGGCAGTCAGCAGATGATCACGGATCTTGGCGATTTTATCGGTTGTCTCTTGAACAAGTTCGGGTCCTGTGATTTGAGTTTCTCCCACTTCGCTCCAACAAATCGGGGAGCGGCACTTACGACCGTAAAGTGCTTCAAATGGGGCCATACCAATACTGGAATGATAGCTGTTATTATAAGAGAACTCGATCAAAGGCAGGTGTGAATCCCAATTACCTCCAAAATCAAGAACACAAGATCGGAGCATATCCTCAAGAGTTTGAATAGTTCGCTCAGACTGACCGTCAGTCTGAGGATGATATGCCGTACTCATGTCCAAGCGAGTTCCTAGCGCAGATTGGAGAGATTTCCAAAAGCGAGATATAAAACGGCCATCGCGATCGGATATGATGCTCAAAGGAGTACCATGGCGGCAGACAATTTCCTTGACATAAAGCTGCGCGAGTTGCTCAACACGGTAGTTTTCACGAATGGGCAGAAAGTGAGCAGACTTAGTCAAACGATCCACTATTACCCAAATGCTATCATGTTTGCTTGCTGTCAAAGGTAACTTGGTAATAAAGTCCATCGCTACACATTCCCATTTCCACGTAGGAATTTCTGGTTGTTCGAGCAAACCAGATGGGCGTTGGTGTTCAGCTTTCACTTTAGAACAAGTCAGACATTTAGCTACGAACACAGCAATATCCTTTTTCATACCGGGCCACCAATAAGTAATGCGCAAATCCTTGTACATCTTATCAGCGCCAGGATGAACGGAATATCGAGATTTGTGCGCTTCACTCAGGATATCCGCGCGAAGATTCTCATCAAAGGGAATCCAGATGCGATTAAGATAGCAGAGAATTCCACTCAGATTAGGGACAAAGTGCGCTTCCGCGCCACACGCTAACTCGGCGCGAAGGTTACCATTACTGATGGATGCGCGCTGCGCGTCACGAATGCGCGATTCAAGGTTGCTTTGGATCGGCGCGAAGTGAAGCTGGGTGCGCGGCAAGATACAGTTAAGCTGGCAGGGTTTTCGGCTGAGCGCATCGGCTACCACATTAGCCTTACCAGGATGATACCGGATCTCACAATCGTAATCGCTGATGAGTTCGTTCCATCGGCGTTGTCTCATGTTAAGTTCCTTCTGATCAAAGATATGCTGAAGGCTTTTATGGTCAGTGTAGAGGATACACTTAGTACCATAAAGGTAGTGTCTCCAGATCTTTAAGGCAAATACAACTGCACCAAGTTCGAGGTCGTGAGTTGTATAATTCTTTTCATGAACCTTAAGTTGCCTTGATGCGTAAGCGATAACCTTGCCTCGTTGCATAAGAACACAACCGAGACCTTGGTTGGAGGCATCGCAGTACACGACAAAATCATCATTACCCTCAGGTAGCGCAAGAACAGGAGCTTCACACAACAATCGCTTGAGCGTTAGAAAGGCTTCTTCTTGCTTCGAGCCCCAAATATACGGTTTACCTTTGTGCGTTAGAGCTGTTAAAGGCAAAGCGATCTTCGAGAAGTTCGAAATGAAGCGCCGGTAATAACCAGCTAAGCCCAGAAAGGAACGGATCTCGGTAGGAGAGGATGGCGTAATCCAGTTCTTGATTGCTTCAACTTTGGATGGGTCGACATGAATACCCATCTTGTTAACAACATGGCCAAGAAACTGTACTTCATCCGACCAAAATTCACACTTGGAAAGCTTAGCATAGAGCTGCTCAGCTCTAAGCTTTTGCAACACCAACCGAAGATGTTGCTCATGCTCGGCCTTGGTCTTAGAATACACCAGAACATCATCGATAAACACAATCATGAATTTATCCAAGAAAGGCCTACACACCCGATTCATTAGATCCATGAAAACGGCGGGTGCGTTGGTTAAACCGAAGGACATGACCAAGAATTCAAAATGGCCATAACGAGTTCGAAAAGCTGTCTTCGGAACATCTTCATCGCGGATGCGCAACTGGTGATAGCCAGAGCGGAGATCGATCTTCGAGAAACAAGAGGCACCTTGGAGTTGATCAAAGAGGTCGTCAATACGCGGTAAGGGATACCGGTTTTTAATGGTGAGTTTGTTCAACTCGCGGTAATCAATACACATGCGAAACGATCCATCTTTCTTTTTAACGAACAACACCGGAGCACCCCAGGGCGAAGAGCTAGGGCGGATGAATCCTTTAGCAGTCAACTCTTGAAGTTGGCTGGCCAATTCTTGCATCTCAGCGGGCGCAAGACGGTAAGGAGATTTAGCTACGGGGGAAGCACCAGGGACAAGATCAATACGGAACTCGACTTCACGAGCGGGAGGGATACCAGGAAGATCATCAGGAAAAACTTCAGGGAAATCACGCACAACAGGGATATCGCGAAGCTTCTTTTCTTCAGCAGGTTTGACCACATGAGCTAAGAATGCAATACACCTTTTTCGCATGAGCCTTTGGGCTTCGGCGCAAGACATAAGCTTAAGACCACTGGAGGGTTTTTCGCCGTAAATATGAAGATCACCATTTTCTCGAGGTATGCGAATCAACTTCTTGGCGCAAATAACTTCGGCGCGATTATGCGAAAGCCAGTCCATACCAATGATAACATCAAAGCTTCCAAGAGGCATAGGGATGAGGTCAATCAGAAAATCGTTTTCGTTAAGGTTAAGCGTGCAATCTTTAATCACCGAGTTAATTAAAACAGTTTCACCGTTAGCCAATTCAACTGAAAAATCTTCTTTTAAATCGCTGCGCGGTCGCGCAAGCTTCTGCTCAAACGCGCGAGAAATAAAACTTCGATCGGCGCCAGTATCAAAAAGTACAGAAGCATAAAATCCGTTAAGCAAAAATGTACCATTAACTACGTCATTATTCGCTTGCGCTTGGTGCGCGTTTATGTTAAAAGCTCGTCCACGCGTCGCCTGGTTTGAAATCTGGTTCACCGGATTCGCTTGCGTAATCTGAACTTGTAGTCTCGGGCACGCGTTCCGGAAATGACTGGGATCACCGTAGTTAAAGCACGATCTGGGTCGTGGGTTTTGGTAGGTTGGTTGTGGGTTCTGCGGGTAGACTGGTGGTGTTGGCGCAATTGGATTGGCGGGAAGGACTCTACAGTTCTCAGCAGTGTGACCAGTACGGCCACATCGGTTACAAAGTCGACACGGGGTTTGGGTTGGGTGGTGAAATCTACAGGTTGGGCAAAAGGGATGGTTTCCTGTGTAAGGTTTCTTATTTGGCGGGGCATGGAGTGCTGGATTGGTTAAGGCATAGTTGTGGACTACAGGAGGTGTTGGGTAGGCTGACAGAGGGTTAGGCGCATAAACTGGAGGTTGGTAAATGGGTTGCTGGACAATGGGCGGGTTGGTAAGCGCATAGGCCTTGCGCCTGCGCTTGAGGTTGTTACGGTTTGAGGGTTCTGGTTTGGTTTCTGTTGGTTCAGGAACAGTCTTGGCGGGTTTGGTTTTCTCTGTTCCCCGCAGGAACAGGGTTCCTGCTCTGACATGGTTGTCGCTGAGCACAGCGGCCAACTCAATAGCGTCAGGGAGGGTTACTGGGTTTCTGGCCCATACAGAATCTTGAATTTCCATGGGGAGACCCCCAAGGAATTTCTCTATGGCTCGGCGGGAAGGGGTAACAAGGTGAGGGACAAGCAGGCTTAGTTCATGGAAGCGCGTCGCGTACTCGCGCGCTTCACCGCTGTATTGCTTCAAGTTCCAAAATTCCTCCTCCAGGCGCTTAACTTCGTTGGGAGGGCAGAATTCTCGCGTCAAGAGATCCTTAAATTCCTCCCAGAGCATGCTGGAAGCAGCTTCTGCGCCACGCGCATGAGCTACTCCATTCCACCATGTAAGCGCTCTAGATTCCAGGACACTGGAAGCATATAGGGTTCGTCTGTCTGAGGGGCATTGGGTGTGGAGGAAAGTGTTTTCTATTTTCTCAAGCCACTGGAGCATCACGGTGGCTCCTTCAAGACCTGTGAACTTTGGAGGGTTACCCGCGTCAAAGGATTTAATGTTATAACTAGAGGTGTTGGTATTGTTTTGGCTCAAAGCTTGGGCTATTGCGGCGGCCATTTCCTGGGAACGTTGCTGTCTACGCATGCGCGAGGCTTCTCTTCTCTGAAATCGGCGAGATAGCGGAGGCATTCTATAAAAGTTTTAATTTTAGTTAATATCTTGGTTTTATCGCGAAGTATAACTTTATAAAGCTTGGTTTCACGGAGTTAGATACTATCAAAAGTTAAAGTAGATTAAATGACTTTAAATGCAGACTTAATAAAGGTAACAAATTCGTATCAAGAATCGACAATTCATGTATCACCATGACTTTCCGAATTCCCAATTTAAAATATACGAGCAAACGAGTATTGGAGATTGACGACTCATGTATCACCATGACTTTTCAATCTTCAATATAAAACATACAAGAAAATGAGTATTGGAGGTTGACAATTCATGTATCACCATGACTTTTCAAGTCTCCAACCTCAGAACATAATCGTAAAGGGAAATTGAAAATCAACTATTCATGTATCACCATGACTTTTCGGATTTTCAAATCCAACAAACGAACATGTAAGTAAAATCAATAAAAATCGAAATTCAACAAAAATCGAAATATCGCGAAATAAAACATAAAATCATATACTGCGCAAGCATATTTATAAATAACGAGTAATTAACAATAAGCGTGCAAACATGAGATTTCTCTCATGTGCGAGAAGGGACTCTTAGGTATTCTAGGCCGTTACGTCTAACCACCTATCCTAAAGTCAACGAGCTCTGATACCAATCTGTAACACCCCGACCAAAGGCGGATTATACATCGGGGCGCCACATATTGTTTCATTACTCGTGACACTATTGGGTGTCAATATTTAATAAATACATTCATTCGCGCACGCGCAGGGTAAACACAAATAATATAAATCAACATAAATCAATATATTATAAGGCAAAATATTCGAACAACAATAACTTGTCTTGATACATTTTAATCTAGGTCCAAAATAAAGAAAACTTCCTACGTGTCCACAAGCTCCAAAACAGCTACTGCAAACCTGAACATGTGTTAAAATAAACGTCAAACACTTGCGTGTTGGTGAGAAATCAAGTTTAATACAATACATAGATAACAATAAATCTGCGCGCAACATGTGTATGTCTGGTTTTCAACAAGGGTGTAATCTGATCGGGACCAACTCTAAGATTCATAAGACTGCCAGTGCTCACAATTGAGCTCACAAACAAGACAAACTGTGCATGTGTAAACAAAAGAGAAAATCATAAACGATAGTTCTCCCGTGTTCATCTAATGGTACCATGAAAACTGCGGAATAGACCGACAAGACGGTTAATGATCCACACATACAAATAAACAGCCAAGTCTACGTCCTCAACACATGGGATACTGCGCGACTAAAGTTCATAAACAAGTTTAAGACTCTAAGTTTGTATGAACACATGAACATCCCAAAACATTAAAAGCAAAAAGGGATTAGGTACGAGATTACTCACTTGATAAACGATGCGGTGTAAGATAAAGCAAGAACCAACTTTAAACAAGCACAAGTTAACCTATAAATAAGATTATTGTTTTAATGATTTGTTTTAAGTCTTGATTATAAGTTAGCATAATTAATAAGTAAATTATTATATAATATATATATATATTACCGGAAAAGCAGGGCAGAACAGGGAGGAAGACGGAGGCAGAGAGGAAGACGGCAGAGAGAGCAAGGGGCAAGAGAACAGGAGAGATTAAGTGTTTTGTGTGTGTAGTGTTATGAAAATATTACTATTATTTATAGGAAAACCCTAGGAGACATAATCCCTAGAAAAGGGGAAAGGATCTTTAACAGGATCAAGCAAAAGATATCAAAAAGCATAAGAATCCAAAAGCAAAAGATATGGAAAGATATGGCAGCTGCAGAGGCAAGATAAAGCTGACAGGGAACAGTAAAAAGCATGGGCGGGTCAGATAAAGGTACTGGTCAAGCATGGCAAAAGCAGATCTCAAAAGATAATGTCAGTCACTTTTTCTGCCAACCAATGGGGTTGGTGCGCATGCTGCGCCAAAAGTGGCTTTTCAGACATAAAGCAGATTAGGTCAACAGCTCAAAAGATAAGACAACACAAAAGCAACGGCTAGATTAAACAGAAGAAAACTCAAAGGGTTCAGCGCGAGAAGGCTAAGGCGCGAAGGCAGACACAGAAGGTCAAGAGAGCGCGAGCGCGAAGGCAGTCAGAAACAACCTTAACGCGTCGCGGAAAGAACTACATTTCTAAGCGCGCCGCGGGAAGAATCACATTTCTTAGCGCGCCGCGGGAGGAACTAAAATTCCTAGCGCGCCGCGGGAAGAACTATAATTCTTCGCGCGTCGAGGGATGAACTACGATTCTTAGCGCGCTGCGAGAAGAACTACAAATCCTTAGCGCGTCGCGGAAAGAACTACCGTTCTTAGCGCGCTGCGAGAAGAATTACAATTCTTAGCGCGCTGCGAGAAGAGTTCGTCTCGCGTATCGCTGAAACAGGGGGTCTTCACGCAGGCTTCCTTGCAAGGGGTCTGCGCAGACAACCTTAGGCGGGAAGGAACAAAAGAGTTAGAAGAAAAAAGAGGGAAACAAGGCTTAAGGGCGGGATGGCGACAAGAGGGAAAAGAAGGCGGAAAGAGAGAAGGAGAGGGACGGGACGGCGGAAAGAAAGAGAGAGAGAGAGAGAGAGAGAGAGAGAGAGGCGGGAAGGAAAATATATTATTATTATTAAAAATAAAGTATAAGTATAAATAAATATTAAATCATAAAAGAAAGAGATCGGATCGGAGAAACGGGTACCTGGGTCGGGTCGGATCAGGGCAGATGTTACACCTAGCATGGCTAAGTTCCTAATATTTCAAAGTTTTTATTAGCTTTTTCTTTATTTATTTTTAATAGTTTTCATCTTATTTTCGTTAACTTGAAATGAAATATGCCAACCAAAGTATTCTTACTGATAATGTTACTAGATATTCTTATTTTGTTATGATTTTATATAACCTTCCCTATTAGCATTAAAAAATACGCACAAATGAAATTTTTAAGATATATTAAGGTTTGATCAATTCTTTACTACAAATAACATATAATAAAATGGTACAACAAAGAGTTGGAGTTAATAAAAGATGATTTTTTCGTATTTGCGTCTTATATAAAATTACTTTATTTTATTGAATGTTGATGACTTTTGTTTAATAATGATATTGTATTTTATATGTGATCCGACCCGACCCATCCAAACCCGAATACTTTGATGTTGGATAGTATTAAATCATCCGAACCCACATGAAATAATTCCTGGCTCCGCCACTGAACATACATACATACATACATACATACATACATTCGTTCATACTTCATACTGTCTACATACCTCGGATATTATAAGGGTCCGGTCCCTACATACCTCGGATATTATAAAGGTCCGGTCCCCACATACCTTGGATATCGTAAGAGTCCAGTCCATACATACCTTGGATATTATAAAGGTCCAGTACCTCCATACCTTGGATATTATAAAGGTCCAGTCCCTACATACCTCGGTTATTATTAGGGCCCGGTTCCCTCTAACATACCATACAATCCTACCTTCGTTACATTTCATTTCTACTTCCTTCAATCATAACTAATATAACAACTACGTGCATACTAGTTAATAAATCCATATCATTCACATTCATACGCAAACATATATCTAATATACACTTACCATTTAAGGTAAGTGTATTAATCTAACACATCGTAGTATGCACACAGCCCCGAAAACATAACATATATAAAGGGGCTAGAACTCACCTGGATGTTGTTCCTCTCAGAGTTAACTGTAACACTTCTCCTTAGTTGCCCACGTCTATCTGTTTAATAATTTATAGTATTAATTAAATATTTCTAACCTTGTCATTCTTCTAGGCTAGTGAAGTTCCTAACGAATCGCATCGCATGTGAAAACAAATCGTATGGAAACCATTCTCATGAAAACAATTCGCATTGAAACCATTCTCATCAAAACAATTCTCATGGAAACCATTCTAAAGTCATATTCCTCCGAGGTCCTTACTTAAGACCCGATTTTCCCTTTTATGGGTTTTGGGCCGTACCAACTTTGTATACTCATCCTTGTAAACGAACCGAAAGCTACTCGTTTTACCCGAACCGAACCAACTAACCCATTTACTAACAAGTTCATTACTTTATCACTAATCATGGCCCGATCTATCATCCTACCAAGTTTCATGCGAATCCGTACACGAAAAATAAGCCTTTTTAATAAAAACGTATCTTTGAGGTTTTTGTTCGAAATCACTCGAATAGCCCAAAACTATATCAAACGAACTCGGCATTGAGTGATTCAAGCTGCCATGCAACCAGGTCGCCGAGCTCTACCAGCACCGCCTACTGCAACTGCCGGAATTCGCCGCCACCGTCGCCGGAAAACCCAAACAGTCGCCGGAAATCTTCATTTTCTGCTGTTACGGTTTTGCTGATAAAAACCGGACTTCCCAACCTCTGATCGAAGATCCGTCTGGTGAAAATCTTCATTTATATTCTATGAACACTCAGTTAAATTTTGAGACCGATTCGAAGGTTAGATCTCCAAGAATCATCGGATCTTTGTGGGTTTCTCTCTCAAAAACGGGAATTTGGTGAAGAAGGAGGTTGAAGGTGATGATGATTATAAAATGAGATGGTGGTTATATTCATAGGAAAGGGGTAGGGTTTCATGTTTAACTTTTCATCTAATAACACTTAATCCCCTCATACTTTAGATAATTGCACTTATACTATCCATAATTCATTTAAACTCGATTATTTTAAATACCTCGTGAAACTTGGGATGTTACAAAGGTAAAGCAATTAAACTATTACCTTGCGGTGGACCGGGGACCGTGGACGAGCGGCGACGGTGGATTAGCAGTGGACGGCGGTGGGCCGGTGGCGAACTCAGAAGGGAAGCAGCTAAGCAGGGCACATATTTTTTTTTAAATGCCTGTTTGATTTTTTTTTAAGTTTTGTCATGTAACAATTTACAACAAGCCCCTCTAAATTTGAGTTCTATTAAAACTAAGTGTTTTTTTACAATTTTTATAATTTTTGTTTATAAAACCGTGAAGTTTTATAAAAAAATCAAATGATAGGGTATTATATTAAAAAAAAAAATTGGTGGAGATTAGTAGCTTTTTGGAAAAAATAATTTGTCAGTAACCGCGCTTAATACCTATAAAAATTTTCGAGAAAAATCGTGAAATTTACCCTACTAACGGAGAAAACGGCAATGACCGGGGCCACTCTCGGTCCCTTATGAGCTTCACCCCTGGCCTCAAGGCCAAACATACATAAGAGACATACGAAAACATAAACTACAATTAACAACAAAATAAAATAATACAAAAGACTAAATAGCGTAATGGGATCCTACACGATTCCATAGGCCATAGTAGAGTATAATGAATTCTTACAATTATAAAAGTTGTTCCTTTAAGTTTATCAAAATAACATGATGATTTATTCCATTAGTCATACTTATATATGACATTAAGATTTAAAACATAACTAGTGTTTATACCCGCCGCGTTGCGGCGGGAGTAGTTAAGACGTAATGCTGCGGGAGTAACGCTCGGTTTTGACAGCTTTTACATTTATAAAGCCCACAAAAAACATTCACTATGAATTTATTCGGAAACGTAACATGAGCTCAGTGGCTGTGCAAGGCATGTGACAGAGGAAAAAAACTCTTTTTTAACATTTGAAGTATGCAACGAAACTGGAAAACAAAATAGTGAATTAAATAATTTGAGGCTCAGATATCCGTTATGGATTAACGGTTGAGATACGTTACCGTTCCAAATAACAAAGTGCCATTGTAGCCAAACATACTATTACTTTTAGAAAATGCTTCCCTTTGTTGCACCACTTTTGATTGATCATGTTACAGAACTCTCTTTTAAGAATTAAAATGCAAACTAAAACTGATTGTTTTCTCCATAAGAATTGATTAATAACAGTTTGATATTACATAAACAATATTATTACTACTGTTTTCACTTCAAAATTTGATCAGCATTCAAAAACATTTGATGTGCTCAGATCTCAAACCGTCATCATAGCACAAATGAGTTAAAATAAATCAAGGGTAAAAAGTGAATCCGGTCACAACCTTGAACACCATTCAACCCATAAACACTCAAACAACCGGCACTAACATGATAATAGTCTCATCATTTCAACCCGTAATCAGCGAATCACAACAAAGTTATATAAACAATCATCATAACCTGGAACCCCACGTGTTGCAATTATGCGATTGCCATAGACAACCTAAAATGCGCCGACAACATAGCAACTACAAAGCCAAACCAAACACCACCAACAATGAACAACATTGGATGGACTCTTAAGACATATGACTAAAATAATGCCATCATAGCCCAATGAATCTTTATCTTGGAATTATCATTAATTAAAAAAACAAAATTGTAACCACACATTTGGTTTCTTCTTCAATCCAACGCAACTGAGGTTGAATCCTTTAAAAAATCTGATAAACCCAAAATCAATGGCCAAACAGCCGAAATTGGGAGTGGAAATGAGGAGCAGTGAATTAGCCATGTACAGCCACCGTAAAACACCACCGGACCACCAATGCCACTCAGGGTTTCCAAATAGAACCTGGCACAGTACGTTAGCCGGAAAACACCACCGGACAACCACAGCAGCCTAGGATTATAAAATAGAACCCGACAGCTATAGGTCAGCCGCGTACACCCGTCGAAAAACACCACCGGATCACCACCGCCACTTAGGGTTACCAAATAGAACCCGACAGCAGTATATTAGCCGTAGGTTGCCGGAAAACACAACTGGACCACCACCGCCAACTAGGGTTTCCAGATAGAACCCGGTAGTAGCAGGTTGGATACCAAAGATAGAGTCAGCGGTAGAGTGAAAAAAAGAGAGGACAGGGTAAATGGTGCCTGTGGTTATTTTGATAAGGAAGAGAAAGAGAGAGAGAGATGAGGAAAGGACACGTACTATAGCCTACGCCACGTGTGAGGATACAACCAAGGCAGAAAATGTACAACGATTGAAGCAAGCAGTACAGCTTTTGATGCAGCAATTTCAATGAACAGTATTTTAGTGTGTGCCACGAAAGTCGAAAAATATAATATATAATAATTTGTAGCCTTTAATTTTTAATTAAGTTTTCTTTAGTCTTATGTCAAGAAAAAATTGATATTAGAAACACAAACGAGCGTACGATATTTAGGGTAAATCTTTCGAATTATTATAATCAATAAACTAGCTTAAAACTTGAATAAAATAATCCCTCTCAATAAAATAACCCTAATCATGGCTATGCATTTATACGGCGACCCGAACTTGGCCAACAATTAATTACCAAATATAAAGCCCAAATTGCAACTCCATAAGCCCATTGCAACATTAATGAATTCCATAGGTCCATCCCGGTCACCTACACATGATGTGCCTTTTAAGATGGAAATTACCAACAACCACCCTCTAATTTCCAACTCGAAACTAGGAGATCTTCAAAGTTCGAGCAATCTTCTCATCTCGTCACACTTGATTCTAGCAAGTGCTTCCGTAAGAATTCCAGCTCGTTGTTCCTTGCCACTAATGTGCTCCGCCGCTAACTCCTTCCGGTCCGCACACTCCCGAATATAGTGAAACCTGGACTTTATGTGCTTGCTCTAACTATGAAAAACGGGATTTTTAACCAAGGTAATCGCCGATGTATTATCAATCTTTAACACCACTTCTTGCAATTTCCTTCCGGTCAATTCCACCAAAAATTCACCTAATCATACTGCTTGTCCCGCAGTTAAGCTCGCCACCATGTATTCCGCCTCGCATGATGAAAGCGCTATAGTGCATTGCTTTTGTGAGCACCAAGAAATTGCGGCTCCCCCCCTCCTCTATAGAACACATGACCAGTAGTGCTTCTTCCATCATATTCATCAATGTTATGGCTACTATCACTGTACCCGATCAACTCCTTTGATCCACCTCGTTTATACTTGATCCCTATCCAGCAGTTCTTTGAATAAACTAAAGAATTTGTTTAATTGCTGCCAAGTGAGACTTCTTTGGATTTTACAAATATCAATAGACCACGCCAACCAAAAAGGACAAATCAGGTCGAGTGTTTAACAAGTAACGAAGATACCCTGTCAACTTTCTGTACTTCGTTGCATCTGCGAGATCATCCTCAACTTTAGACAATTTCACATAGGATCCATGGGTACACCTTTAGGATAACAATCCTCCATCGCGACTTCATTCAATAATCATCGAGCATAAGCACTTTGATGGATCAAATCTCATTCTCCAACTGTGAGACTTCGATTTTGAGATAGTAAGTGAGCATTCCCAAATCAGACATTTCAAACTTCTTGGATGTCGTAAGTTTGAACTGATTAATGTGATCGTTGTTCGAACCTGTAACGACCAAATCATCGACATACACGCCGACAATAATAATGTCAGTTCCAATCAATCTTCAATACACCGCTTGTTTTTCGAGCACCTCACAAATTTCAAACCCGTTTAAATACTGTCAAGCTTAGTATTCCATGGCCTCGGTGCTTGCCTTAGATCGTATAAAGCCTTGGTTAGCTTGCAGACCTTTTTTTCCTCCCCGGGTTTAACAAACCCATCTTGTTGAGAAATAGAGACCTCTTCTTGTAGCTCCCCATGTAAAAATGCCAAGTTTACATCCAAGTGACGTAATTGCGATCCTTCAGTAGTATAACATCTCGTGAGTACCCTATTCAATTTTGGGTCAAAAATAACAATTCACTTAAAGGGGTTAAAATAAAAATTTTGGGTTTTCAGACCCACCGCGCTATGCGATGGATGAACATATTTTATCATCGCGCTACGCGATGTCATTCCCTAGAAGTTGTGAAAAAGGGGGCGCCGCGCTACGTGATGGTCCAGGATCTAGAGGGCATCGCGCTACGTAATGACCCCATTAAGTAATCAGGGCCACGTGGCCAACCACGTGGCAACACCTCATCAATTGCAGCGTCGCGCTACGCGATGGCCTAAGGAATGGCCCATCGCACTACGCGACGGTCCCCAAAACTTTGCCTATAAAAGGGGGCTACGGGTTTGAAGCTAATTCATCCCACATTCACCATCACTTTCACATAGTTAACATTAGAGAACGTGCCCGAGTGCCATGAAGTTCCGAGGTCCATTTTCTTGAAGTTCGTGCAAGTATTGGAGATATAACGAGCTGCAGAACAGTTAAGCGAGTTAGGAGCGAAGTTCTGCCAACTAAGCAATCATTCTGCCTTAGCATAAGTATTCCAAACATTCACTAAGGTAGTATCTAAGTTTAAGTTATTGTTAATCATATTATAATAGCTTAGACTCAGTCAAGGCCATGGCCTTTAACCTTGAAAGTGTTTTCAAAAGCATTCACAAACAAATTTCAATCAAACATTATTTTTATAAATATAATGTTATACAAAACTATATTTTGACGGGCATGTAGTAACTGGAAGGGGGATATCATTAGTAGACTCTTCTTGCCTAATGTAAGTAATTCGTACACATCCCAATCAACCGCGGGACCCGTTTACTTACCTGGAGAAGTTTGCCAACGTGATAAACCCTATTAGGCCAAAGCATGCTACACCAAACCTCGCACTAATACAATCATGATTTCAAAATGCATTCCCAAACCTAATCAAGGTTAAACCAGACTCAAGGTCCGCAGTCTAATCAAGAAACACCATCAAGGTGATCATTCAAACCTATTTATTTATAGGTTAACAATCAGTCGCAATCAAGAAAGGTTTTCAAACAATCACATAATCGATTCGGGTGAATACGTTCAACCTTTTTATAAATATGAATACGTTAACCCTTTACAAACAGTCAATCATATTTATACTCTATAAGATAGACAGGTTGTTGCTTATAGAGTCAGTCAAACATTTACATGAGATTACATGATCTCTAAAACTTTATAATACAAAGTAGAGAATAAAACAACTCAGACCGAATACACATGTGTCTGGATCCAAACATAACCGTTACGCCTAAACAGTCAAAGGCTGCGTGGCCGCGGGCTAATGGTCATATATAGTTTCTCCGGAACGGGCTACGTGGCTCGGAGCCTTGTGTGTGTGTAGGGAAGTGTCACAATACCGGAAATAGAAATATTTCTGTTGAGCAATGTCAAGAAAACTATATTTGTATTATAATTGTTATTTAAAATGCTTTTAGAGTCAACGATTCACCAGCATGTCGCTGATGTATTTTTCCCCACATTACAGGAAAGCAAGCATAGTACATATAGCAAGGATAAGAGTCATTTATGGAGTTAGATGCTCGCAGACGGTGATGTCTCAATTTTAAATAAATAAAATATTATAATAAGTATAAACAAGGTTTGTAAACCAAATACTTGGACATTTATTATCCAAAAGAATTTTCAAAATAAATTAATATTTTATTATAATCAAAGACTTCCGCTAATAACCTGCAACTCTGATATATTTTCAAAACAGGTACCAACTATGGGTGTCACACTTAGGCCCTAAGTCGGGGTGTGACAAGTAGCTGCAGTTTCAATGAGCAAACGTACGGTTTCAAGTCTTGCCATGGAGTAAAGACCTTGTCAAAATCGACTCCGGATTTTTGCACGTAACCCTTTTCCACGAGTCTTGCTTTATATTTATTAATAGAACCATCTGCATTTCTTTTCACCTTGAAAACCCACTTCAATCCGATAGCTTTAGCCCCTCTCGATCTCAGTCAACTTCCATTTGTCGTTTCTTCTAATGGATTTGAGTTCCGTTTTCATAGCCTTTATCCACTCATGTTTGAATTTTTCTTCACCAAAATTTCTCGGTTCACCTTATTCTAACAAAAGAAGTTCAATGTCTTCAACTTTTAAACATAGGAGATAATCATTGAACTTAACCGGTGCGATTGGAACACGTGTAGATCTATGTAAGTTAATTCTGGCTCATTAAGTGCTATCGTTGCTAAATCAGTTGCTGCTGGTGTCGCTAAACTGGTTGCTGAGTTGCTGGAATTAGAGCATCAGATTATGTTTCTATAGGTGCTGATGGGCTGTTTAAATTAGCGACCGAAGCCGTCGCTGATTCTGTTTCTGACTTTGGCGATGAAGCTGAATTTTTGTCGATAATGGTGTTGCTTCCAATAGGCTCGGTTACAACTTGCCCAACTCCGGTATCAATAACTCCGTTCAATCAACCCAAAATACACCCGATGCTAGCTCTGCTTCTTCATTGTTTTGCCTCGAATTAGACCAAACCCACGTCTTCTTTTAGTCAAAAACTACATCACGAGTTACCACAACCTTCTGCGTCTTCGTATCAATCAACCAGTAAGCTATGGACCTGATATCGATTTCGACATGCACTAAACTCCTCGACCGGTCGTCGAGCTTCTTTAAGTGAATTCCCAATATATTTGCATATGCCACACAACCAAATACTTTAAGATGAGCAATATTCGGTTTCTTTTATTTTAACATCTCGTATGGCGTTTTCTTCTTTAGGGCACGAGTATGTTGGATTGCCTTACCCCATAAGTAATTCAGAACACCCATTGCTTTTAACATATTCCGTGTTATCTCAAATAAGGTTCGTTTCCATCTTTCAACCACCCCGTTTTGTTGAGGTGTAAACGGTACCGTTGGATGTCTTTAAATGCCTTCCATGTCAGAAAATTGGTTGAATTAATGTGAGGTAAATTCACCACCTCGGTCGGTGCGAAACGCCTTAATCTTTTTCCCAACGTCACTTTCAATCAATTCCTTAAACTTCTTGAAAGCTTCAAATGCCTCATCTTTAGCCTTCAACAAATAAGTCCAAACAAATCTTGAGTAATCATCGATTAAAACAAAAACGTACCTGCTACCCGTTATTGTTGGAGGGGTAATCAGTCCACATAGATCCCCGTGCACAAGTTCTAGGGCTTGAGTCGCCCTAAACGTTGCCGAATTAGGAAAGGATTGCCTTGTTTGCCTCCCGACCAAACAAGATTCACATAACTTGTTTTCATGGGTAACGCCACGCATCCCTTCAACCATCTCCCTCCTAGCCATTAGCTTAATCAATTCAAAGTTCAAGTGCCTAAGCCTAGCATGCCACAACCAACTTGTTTCTTCAATTCAGCTAAGTAAATTAACCGGTTCGCCAATTTTTAATTGTATCCGGTATAGCTAATTAAGGGAATGAGACACTTTCATCAACAACCTGCCTAGCCCATCATGCATCGTAAGGTAGCTATCTTTTATATGAGTATCACACCCTTGTTCTGAGGCTTGACCGAGACTAATAATATTGCTTCGAAAACTAGGTATAAAAAAACATCTATCACACCCCGACTTAGGGCCTAAGTATGACACCCGTAGTTGGTACATGTTTTTGAAAATATATCACAGTTGCGGGTTATTATCGGAAGTCTTTGATAAAATATTAATTTATTTTGAAAATTTCTTGGATAATAAATATCCAAGTATTTAGTTTACAAACCTTGTTTATTGTTGTTACAGTATTTTATTTATTTAAAACTAAGCCATCTCCATCTGCGAACATCTAAATCCATGAATGAATCTTATGACTTGCTATATGTACTATGCTTTGCTTTCCTGTAATGTGGGGGAAAAATACGTCAGCGATATGCTGGTGAATCGTTGACTCTGAAAACATTTTTAAATTTTAGACTGACAAGATAGTTTTGAAACAAACTCAGCAGAAATGTCTCTTATTTCTGGGAACTTGTGCCACTGCCATACACACACAATTAAGGTTCTCCGGGAACCGATGTCCATTGGAGAACCTCCGTTATGACTGTTTAGCCTGCGACCACGTAGCCTTGATTGAAAGACTAGACAATTATGTTTGGATCCAGACACATGTGTACTCGGTCTGAGTTGCTTTTATTATCTACCTTTTGACTTAGGGATCACGTAATCCTTAAAATTTAGAGATCACGTAATCTCATACAACATTTGACTGACTGTTTAAGATAAACAACCTGTTTATCTTATTGACTGAAAAAGGATTAACGTATTCACCTGTGATTGTGATTGTCTTATCTGAAGGATGTGGTGATCTCATTTGAAAACCCTTGTGAATGAATGATGATTGATCTATAATGAAATATGTTTATATAAATACCCGGATCGTCTCTTGATCCAGCTACAGACCTTTAGTCTGGTTTTGATAGCTTTAAACCTTGACTGATCATTTGTTTGAATAAAATATTTAGACCCGTAGTCTTTTCATGTATTTACAAATAATGTGCTGAGTTTCTTCTTCATGAAGAAACATCTGTTGATAGGTTTCTTCTTCAAGAAGAAACACTGAATAACTATAATTCTGGTATGTAAAATCTTACGTTTCTTAGTCGTGAAGAAAACTATATCTCTTGCATATAATATTTCTTAATTATGAAGAAACTATTTCTGACCATTTCTTCTTATATGTAAAAGCTTATGTTTCTTAATTATAAAGAAACATTATTTTAGCTATAACTTTGCATGTATAAAGCTTTTGTAAAGATAATTATGTTCAAGATTTGGGCTATACCCCTGACTATGGTCTAAGCCATATAATATAATAATAAAATAACATTTAGGCAGAACCCCTACCTTACACGGGTATTTGGAGTTAGTTGCCTATGATTGATCGGGCAGCACTTCTACTATATTTCGCGTCCTAGAGCTTAAACCGTCAAAGCTTCACAGCTTGGCAAGTTCCACGAGACTGGCATGAAAATCGAGACTAAGTGTGTGAAAGTTATTGTGTTTGGTGTGAGATGGAAGCCCTCCCCTTTTATAGCTGATTTTGGGAACCATCGCATAGCGCGATTGTAGCATTTCGGATTTTTCCAAACCCGTAGTCGTTTACGTTTGAACCAACCAAAACATTTTTAGACCTTTATTATTATTGAAAATCAAGTGTTTATAAGTAATTAAGTTTATAATGTTCACTTTAGGCCCCTTATATTTTATATGTTGTTCAAATCTTAAACCATGCATAAAAAGTTTGTTAAATGACTTAAACCAAACCATAGGGACTAAAATTGACAAATAATGAAATTCTCCTCCTTTGGGCCGGGGCACTACGTGGTGGTGTGGCCTAGGCCCACCACACGGCGCCATGGGCTACCTGCACAGCTCGTTTCGTTTATTACTGATTCCTAGTTCGTTTTTGGCCCAAAATCGCTTATTTTAGGACATAATCGAGTGAATTAAGCCCCAAGAAATCCTCCCACAGTTTAGATATATGTCCATATTCATTAACCCTTGTCCAAGAATGAATTCTACAGATTTTAATATTGATTTGGTCACTAAAAACATATTCGGTTTCCTAAACGAGTAGATTTACTAAATATGGTTCGTTTTTAAAATCTCTATATAAACAAGCCTCATTCATCTGCCACAAACCTTCACATAAACCCTAAGAATCATTCCCAGCCGTCATTAGCCTATGCCCATCTAGTATCCTCTCGGTTTTTGCTTATTCGCTGAAGACTCAAGCTTGTTCGTTTGACTTTGCATGCGTATGGACCTTTGACTCATCTTTTCTGTTGATCCTTTCACTTTCCGGGTAAGTTGTAAACATAGGAATCATTCATATATATTCCCTAGTCAATAAACTTCAATCAATTTCGGTTTTTGAAGGGTGTTGACTGGTCAATTCGTTTAAAACTCGTTAAAGGGCAAAATAGTTAACAAGTTTGACTATTCGTTTTCTCATACTTCTGGTTGGATTCAACGTTCGGTTTAGAAGACTTTTATTCTCGTAACATAATTTTAAGGCTACTGACCAAAACCCAACTTCCGAATCGCTATTCAGATTCTGGTTAGTACCAGCTCGCTTAAATCTTAAAACAAACATAACTTAAATTCTAAATGTCCGTTTGGATTGATTCCAGCAGCAACGAGCTTGTTTTTATTTATATTATCTTATCTTAAAGTCTTAGATTCTGAATTGCTTAGATCGTTTGACGTGTAGTGGACGACTCGCTTATTCGTTAGCTCGCTTATTCATATTATATTCGTTTGTCGTTAATCTAAGGTGAGTTTATCATTCCCCTATTTTACCAGCTTTTCTAAAAGTTTTAGGTACATATACGTACCTATCCGTATTTCGTACTATATATATATATATATTCAAACAAATGCATACTTGTAATTGTGAGTGACTTAATTAAATATACATGCTACATGCTCACTTGTGTTAATATTCATTCATTCACATATTCAGAGGGGTCCAACATACTCCCATGTATTGAGTTCTCATGCTATTGACCAACACCTGATTCGCTTGGCAACGGTCTACATACTTGTTTACGGTTTGATTATATTTACCGCTTTTATCACGTTATGCTTATTTATATTGACATGCAAAACTGCTGATATTCTCGCTCAACTTTATGTTAACAAACTCTGTTTTCTACGCATATGCAGGTTACTTGTATTGAAGATTAAAGTTTGGACACGTAGACAAGACCTTAGGATATAATCAAGATAATAATTATTTGAGCTTATATTCATTGTATTTAAATTGTTTGTTGTAATTGAATAATGTGTGTATACTTTGAATAAAATAATTAATCAGATATTGTCACTTATATTCATGATAGTATCTTCGAGCTGTGAGCAATCAGATCACTCCCCGACATTTCTAACTTAGGTTGGGGTGTGACCACAATGGTCCCTTCTATTAGGGCATCGCGTAGCGCGATGTCAGGGGAATGACGCGTGACTCATGACTCAGCCCTAGCATCTGCCATGTGTCCCCCGTTGCAACACGTGTTTGGTGATTCATACAACGCCATCGCGTAGCACGATGTTCTTGTTCATGGGCTCATAGCATAGCGCGATGGGTTCCTGAGATCACATTTTCACTTTCGGTCCTTTGTCTTTGATAACTTGTCACTTCTTGGTCACACTTCCATTTTCCAAAAATACTAAAGCGGCCCTTATGCGGCGATGAGAGCGTGTGAAGTGCAAAGTGCGATATCAAAACGCTACATTACGCCCATCGCTCGAGTCCGAGTCCGTGTCCGAGTCCGTGCGCGTCGAGTTTTTTTCACCCTCCGCTAGGACTATGGAGAGTGGTTGGCCACATAAGAACATTACTCTGGAAACTCTCTTCCTTATAAAGAACTTCCACTTCTTTTCTTCTTTCCATGTGGGATGAAAATTCTCTTCTTTATTTATACCCATGTGAAGTGATTACATTTTCTTTCATCATTCCATTTGGGATGGAACTTCTTACTTTCTTAACATGAGATATCTTTGTGTTTTTCTTATCTCATTTTTCCCATTACTTATTCTTGAAAATATTTTTAACCTTCACTTTAAAAGTTGACATTTTTAGTCCAAAATAATTATGAGAATTTCTAGGATGTTACACATCCGTAAGCAAACGATGTTCACTAGTTTTTGCCTCAAATAAGATCGACCCCTTACCGCTATATCCCCAAACTTAGCATTTCCCGTGACACGATTGTTAAGTTCAGAAAAGAAAGAGTTGTTACCTGTCATGTGGTTACTCGCCCCCGTTGTCCAAATACCATTCATCACCATCTTTGGACTCGTAGTTTCCGGGTATAACCTTCTTTTCATTCAAGAACACCGTTTCCCGAACAATCTTCGTCATAAACAGAGCAAGATCCCTTGTCTCTGCTGCTTTATCTAACTTTGCTTCGCTTTGAACTTTATGTTTTCGGTTGTGACACTTGTGGACAAATTGTCCAAACTCATAACATCGATAACATTGAACCTTTGAGAGGTCCCGGGTTTTAACCTTATGTTCACAGTTTTCCGGGTTCGTGGCGTTTACTTGATGACCGCGGTTATGACCCGACCCGCGACCACCTTGTGATCACTCTCCTCCACGTCCACGACTTCCACGAGTAGACTCATGATCATTGTACCAACTAATTGAGGATTCATACCTATGAAACATAAGCTTAACTTAGGTTTCAGAATGCATGTCTTCTTCCCGAATCCGCTCCTCGTATACTTTTAAACGTCCCACCACGTCTTCAAACCCAACAGTTTTGAGATCCAAAGTTTGTTCAAGGGAGGAAACAATCTAAATAAACTTACTTCGGGGTAGACTTGAAAGGAAGTTCTTGGCCATTTTAGTTTCCTCGATCACCTCCCCTAAACTTTCCGCCTTCGACCCCGTACACGGGAGTTTCAACACAAACTCATCAATGGTCTCCGTCTCTTTCATCCTCAAACCATTAAACTCGGTCATGAGGGTTTGCAATCTTGCCTTCTTAACCCAATCAACCCCCAGATTACGCGTCTTTATCACGTTCCAAATCTCTTGGGCCGACTCAAGATTACCCACTTGCATGATTGTTTCTTCTGGGATCGACTGGTAGATTAACGCAATCACGATGTTGTTTTTATCATCGTCGGTTGCCCCCGATCAATGGTAGATTAGTATCCCAAACCTTATGCATGTTCAAGAGTACCTTCATGTGAATAACCCATACTGTGTAATTGGTAGAGGTAAGCATGGGGCTTTGGAACGTATTCAGGTTCCCACTCCCACCGCTCGTATTCGTTGTTTCCTAATCACACATCATTCTTCGTTACCGTTATCGTGAAACCAAGTTGATCAAGCTCTTAATTAAACCAAGAAAAACAAAATAAAATAAGACAACTTTAATTATTATTTTTCTGAGTTAAGTGTCATTTTAGTACCTGTGGTTTGTCAAATTACGCAACTTTAGTACTGCTTTTGAATTAATTACAAATGGCTACCTCATTTTTCTAAAACTTCCAATTTTAGTACTTTTTTCTATCCCCATCTATTTTGTCTGTTAATTCAGGGGCAAATTGGTAATTTCAATTATTTTATTTACTTTCTCTTTTGAGTTAAGTGGCATTTTCATATCTGTTGTTTGTTCAATTACGCAACTTTTGTACTTTTTTTGAATTTATTGCAACTGAATACTTTGATTAGTTTTGGATAGATAGGCAAACCAAGAGACATTACATATCTAACTATACTATTAAAGCAAGATAATCTTTCCACATGTCACCATTATAGAGTGTCTACATTGGATTCCACATAAGCAATTCCCTTAAATACATTTTTCATCTAATTAGCATTTAATTAACATTCATTTAAATGTATAACAATTCATTAAATGCAAAAAATCATCTATCCATTATTTTTCATTTAATTACCATTATAAAATTATATTCATTAATTTTATTTTACAATTATTTAAATCAATAACAAAAGTTCGACTATATAAATCAATACAATGGCTAAAATCTTGAAAATTAATAAATGGTGAAAATCATGTACGTATCTTTTAACTTTTTTTATATACATGTATTTCAATTTTAATACTTTAAGTAATAATTTGATTTTTAATGAATATAAAATAAAATTCATAAATAAAAAGTATTATATAAAATAACTAATTTACATATTACATATAATAATTTTTATTTTTATTATAATTTCCACCCGTGTGGAACACGGGATCTAACCTAGTTACAATTAAATGATCATCTCTAACCGTAAATGAACAGATCAACCCCCCTCCCTACGCTCATTGATCCTTCAAACTCTAATCATTGTTCATCTTCAAGTTCAATGATTTATGATATATTGTTTCGCCCATGTGATTCGTCAACCGTCGTTTATCTATAAGTTCAATTGATGTTAAACTTAGAGGTGCGAGGTTGAGTGATTATTATTTGGCTTGATCCTCCGATATGTCAAAGAGCTACTCTTATCATACCCGAACTTTTGAAAAAAAAAATCAATGCACATAAAGAAAATGTAAGAAAAATGGCTAAGATGAACTCGGATCTTGAGCTACTAGAATTAAATTGGCAATCAAGAACAAAAGGATAAAAAATATGTTATACATTTCATGGTTGTTTTTCATCTTCTATCATTAATTTTAGTTACCTTTTAATTGTAATATATAATATGTAATATTTCTTTTGGTTTGTCTATCTATCCAAAACTAATAAAGTATCGAGTTGCAACAAATTCAAAAAAATGTACTAAAGTTGCATAAGAGAAAATAAAAGAGAAAATAAATAAAATAATCAAAATTACTAATCTACCCCTGGCTTAAGGGACAAAATAGACGGGGTTAACAAAAGTACTAAAATTGCAAGTTTAGAAAAGTGATGTATCCATTTGCAATAAATTCAAAAACGATATTAAAGTTACTTAACTAGACAAACCACATGTACTAAAATGACACTTGGCTCTTATTTTCCTTCTTGAAATCCTTGTCAACAAGAACTAAAAAAAAATCTCACTGTTGACTTTTATTACGAAACAACCAATCAATCAAAGAATTATAACTCCCTTTGAATGTGGCAGAATCTTCCTTTTCCTGCGCAACGAATCTTTGGCAATGGCGATATCGAGTGGGATGATTTAGTCGATCACAGCGTTGATCTATTAACACGAAGTGCTTAACTGACTTTGATGCCAATTGAAGAACGAATTGATAATAGAAACACAAACGAGCACATGAACGTTAAAACCCAAAACATAAAGTTGTCAAATTAAATATGGAAAGAGTAACATATGAAAAAATATAAAAGATTTAAAACGATATTCATTTGGTCGGTAAAACCCGGGCAGCGATAAAGCCCAAGCGTTATTTCCGGACGTTGAGGCGGTAACTTGACATGAATTCGGTCGGTTTCGGTTACATTCGTTACAGTACCGGAACTAAATTAAAACGAAACAAAATATAAAATTTGTGGTGGATCAACGGGGTGGCGTGGTCGGTAAAACTCGGGTGTTGGGAAAACCTAAACGTAGTTGGTCTCGGGCGTTGAGGTGGCGAATTTACGCGAATTCAGTCTGTTACCATCATGTTGTTTATGATACTGAAACTAAAACAAGAAAATTCGTATGATTACGTTCGTTATGGTACCGGAACTAAAACAAAAAAATTGAAAACAAAGAATAGAAAATTAGTATGCGGTTTGTTTCCTTTACATTCGTACAATAGCTGAACTAAAAAAAAAAGATTAAACTTGCGGACCAATACGATCCCACCAAATAATCCAATAGAACGCCTGTGACACAAAAGTTCTTGTTTATAATATAAGAATAATAATGTAAAGCTTTTGCAAATACTGTATAGATGCTTATTTACCTATATATTAAAGCAACATAATTTTTTTCACTTGTCATTCAATTAGACCTTTTACATAGGCTTCAAGTGTACAAGTTTTCATTTTTATAATTTTTCCTTCATGAATAATAAAATAAAAAAATATGTTGTTGGGAATTGAACTCAAAACCTTACTTTTAAGATGTTTATGACTTACCAACTCAACTAGATTAATTGATGTTAGTCTTCTTTTTTTCTTAATTGGTATAAATTCACAACCTTTCATTTTATTACTTTTAAAATATAAATACAAATTATTCTTACTAATCTATGTATTTTAGTAAATTATTTATATCTTATGAATCCATAAGATATGTTAATATTATATTATTAAATTTAACTTTTTAGCAACTCGTGTATCACAAGGACTTATCCTAGTATATAATATATAAGACACTTGTCAACTATTACTTGATGTTTGAATTTCGCATGCGCAATTATTAGTTTAAAAGTTATGGCCACTAGTCAAAATACCTAAATTTAATTGGTTGTTTTGCATGGACTGCATTACTAAGCCGTGTTAAAAATCACAAAGGGTTCAAATAAGATTATTAGCAAAATAATAATATACAAAAAGAACATCACTCTAGTGGCAGCATGATGACTTTTTAAGAGTGTTCGTCAGTTCGATTCTTATACGTGACAAATGTCATGTGCAGGTCAAAGATTATGTCTTTGGGTGATAGGTTTCTCATATAATTGGTGACGTGCTGGGTCACCAGCATTGTTTGCAATCACCAACGTGGGTGGCCATTTTGCTAATGTTGTATTCGGGTGGTCGAGTTTTATTGGCTGTTACAAAAAAGTAAAATAATAATATTATTGTAGATTTATGTGGTTTTATAGAACTATGTTAGTTTGTTGTAATAAAAACACATACATAAATAAAGAATTAAATATTGTCTATAAAAATCTGAACCGTGATTAGTCTTGTTTATAGGATCTGTTTTGTTAAAGCAAAAGGAACCATAAACATCCATGCGTACAATCCACAAATAGTACACAACTTTATGATCGTTTTATCAGCAGCGTACATACCTAAACTAACCAAGAATAGTAACCAAAACGTCATTAAAAACCACTTGACAAGAAACCAACAAACAAATTTAAATAATCAAAGTTCTTACTAAAATTTGAAATACGAAAACGACATCTAGCATATCAATTTAAAAAGATTTAAAAAACTACAATAACAATACATTAGTCTTTCTAAACAACAAAAACTTAACATAAAATACTTTGTATTACATAAAGGACAACTCACTATAACCTAACTTTAAACCCATAATCAGACAAAATTATTAAAACCTAAACCTGCCTCTACAAATCAACCCATCAAAATTGTAGACTGGTCATGGTCTACACAATTAACCGGGATCAAGACTCGTTCAACTTCTTTTTCTTTCTTTCTCAGTTCCAACACTTTTTTGTGACTGTTGGAATGAACGTCACTTGAAAATGTTGGACTACAAGCCGGTCTATACTCTGGGTAAAGCCGGCCAGATTTGAACCGGACCCCACATGCATTACATAATGTTTTGGGACCTAAAGGTCCAGTTCGCCATTGAGGTGTCTTTTGAACTTGACAATGAGTGCACCGACGTTGACTTGCTGACTCACTTGAACCGAGTTCATTTTGGTGGGATGGGTTTTTTCTACGCTTTTTAGCAGCCGGTTGCTTTTCGAAAACCTCCGTGGAATACGATGGGATTTTGAAAAGGATGGGTGAAGTTATGGACGAGCCATGACTCGATGAAGAACTCGAAGATGACTCGGTGAGTGACCCGGTTGACCAAACTCGGCCGGGTTTTTTTGAGCGTTTTGTTCTACACTTTTTGGGTACCGAATAGGGTTGTCCCAAAACAGTGAAACTCCGAGTGGACTCAGTAAGCACCGGTTCAAACCGGTTCATCGTGGGGCACAAATATGGAAGCTCCGGCACGGAATCGTCTACAATATGTGATAACCATTCAAGGCTTTCCATATCATCAATCTGCAATAATTGAACAAAAAATAATATTCTTAACTTTTAAAAAAAAATAATATTTTTAAATTAAGAAACTCTATTTTTCAAAATTCAGATAAAGTTGCATGCAATACATTGTAATTAAGATTATGCCTAAGAGCATTCTCATCTCATCCTCTATCTTCAAACCAAAAATTATACTAAAGCTCACTTTATTTTCTCTCTTTATTTCAATTAAATAATACTTTTCACATATTTTATCATTACCTTTTCTCTTTCCTTCACTCACAACCACTTTTAAAATATATTAAAAAATTATAGGGGATGAACAATAACTTTTCAAATATACAGAAAAATCACTGTTTTTTTCTAAAACATAAAAACTATTCACTTACAACACCCTAAATCACTCTTTAAATTATAAAAACACCCCTCACATAATATGAGGGATTGGATGAGAATGCTCTAAGTGGGCAAACTAGCCGAACTGCCCTCGAGCTACTTGAGAATGAATCGATAAAAAGAACAAAACGACCCGAGCTTGAGCTTGAAAAAAACTCGTTAAGTTACTGAGCCTGGGCTTTACATATCGAGCTTGAGCCAGTTCGCAAACCTAAACGAACTTTATATATATATATATATATATATATCTTACTTTATTTAGTAAATATATATCTATATAAATAAATTTAGTTTTATATAAAATCATGATAAAAAGTTGAAAACAATTAAATAATATGTATTATGCTATATATATTAAATGTTATAAGTATAAATACATAAAACTAAAAATAAAATAATTAAATAATAAAGGAGCCGAGTTGAGCTCGGGCTCTTTTAAGCCAAAACGAGCCAAGCTTGTACTCAGCAGTAAGCACGGCTTGGCTTGTTTACACCTCTGAACTTTGACTATAATTACCGGAACGGAAAGCTGGTCTACTGTAAGGGACACGAGGTCACCGGAGCTCGAAAAGGTGCCAGAATTCATGGAATTGCTATCGTTATCCAGCGAAGAAAAATCCTCCTCGGAGGATTCTTCAAATTCAAAATCCTCCTTGTCGGAGAGGTCTAAAAGATCATCAACGGAAAACTCATCGGAGCTGTTAATTCCGGCAACGCCGTCCAAGGAAGCTTGTTGAATTGATTTCATGCAAACTGCTTCTGATAAGAAACTTGATTTAAATGCTCTTGCTTCAATACACTCCATTTTCTTTTATTCACTTTTTATCTGAAAAACAAAAAAAATTGAAAATTGGAAGATTAATTGTTGGGTGAGTAGTATATATAGAAAAAGACTAACAAATAATTTATATCAAATTCTTGTTATAGAAATTTTTAAAAACATGTATAAATACAATAATTATTGTGGGTATATGTATGTATGTACCTGTAGAGAGAGAGATAGAGATGGAGGACAGAGAAAGATGGATGAGTGGCGTGAAAGATTACTGATATGAGTGCATGCTTATTTTCGTTTTATAATTTTTTATATTTTACTAAAATAAAGTTATATAAGTTATTTCTGTAGGTGTTATTAAATTGAAATCTTTGTGTGGGCCGAGGAATTATTAGATTTTAGAACATATATTTATTGTTTAATCGGGCCATTGCTTTTGAAAAATTCTTAATTGTTAATGTGCCATCTACATCCAACTCATCGTACCACCAATATTTTTCGCTTTATCCACGAAGAGTTAACGAATTAATTTTTAATTGTTCAAGTGGAGACTTTCAAGAAGATCATCCATTTTACTACTACTACTACTACTACATGAACACTCTTAAGCGTGGAACTCTCCTCTCGCCCCTTAGCATTAAGCCCAAAACGTGTTTATGATTTTAGAGACGGGGTCATTATTTATGAACCAAGAATCTCTCTTGTCATGGCCGATATAGGATTAACCTAGGATGTTACAATTAATAACAGATTAACATCTTCAATGGAGGTATATAGATTTGTCCGTAGTCTAGATGACATATGAATGTATGAGGTTAAAAAAAGTCATGCTTTCGAGCTGACTGCTGAGAGTGCTTCTTCACGGACCATCAAGAAGAGGAGAGGAGAGAGATGAAGAGAACATATGTTATACCGTGACTAGAGTTAATGTGAATAAAGAGGAGTTAAGAGAGAGCGTGCAGCTAGACGTTTATTTAATTGTGAATGCTTTACAAAAAGGTCATATAAAATATAAATAATGATGAAATAAAGTTAATATTGAAGACGCCTAACATTTTATTTGTTTAATCGTATCATATTTGTGGGAAAAGTTAAAATACAGGATACAAAAATGAGAAATGTAAGAAAGATTTGTGACCATACAAAAAACCACTAAATAATAACAAAAAAAATCATAACTCAAAATATAAATAGAAAACGAAAATATGTAAAAACTAAAATGTTTTCCCAGTCATTACCGTTCAAATAAATAAATAAAAATAAAAAAACGCCAAAAAGACACAATGCTGAAAAAAAGACACAATGACGAAAATGAATAAAAGACACAATTATAACTAAAATAATCACAATATATCGCAAAATATAACACAATGCCGAACAAAATAGAACATAATGTTGATTATATAACACAATATCAAGAAAAAAGACACATTTTTAAAGAAAGAAGACACAATTAATGACGAAAATAAATACAAAATATAATGATAAACAAAAAACACAATGATTGTTTTCCCTCAACATTGTTTTTTATTTTTTTAAAGAGGAAAACGGTGGTAACATTTTTATGTTTTTACCCTTTTTTTTGTTTTTTTAATTAAATTTTGAGTTATGATTTCTTTATTATTTTTTTTATATTTTAAAGGGTTTTTTTATATGGGTACAAATCATATTTACCATTCTCATTTTTGTCTCTTTTTATAGAATAACTTGACTCCATATTTGTAGTGTGTTTTACGTTAATTTTGTACAAAGTTTTCATGATAAAAAATTATTAAGTCTAACCTACAACATTGTAGAATATAACTAAGATTTTTTGTTAATTTATTTAAAAGAAAAAAAACTATGTGGCAATACCAAATGCATTAGAATTTTTTGTTAATTTATTTAAAGAAAAAAACAATGTGGTAATGTAGTGTAAGGTGCTGTTTGTTTTTGCAGACATAAACTGTCTGCAAGCTGATTTCATCTGTTTTCATGTCTGCAACTGAAGATGTGGTCTGAAGATCTGCAAGCTGAAAATATAAGACTGTTTGTTTTTATAAGCTGATACTGTCTGCAAGCTGAAAATTTTGATTTCATAGTATCAAAAGCATTTCTAATTTGCTTTTGAGTCAAATCCATGTGAAATTGTTCCTTGAGTTTCTTCCCTACTATAACCCAAGACTCCCTGCACAAGCTTTGTCCATTTCTACCTATCCTCCCTATTTCTTCAAGACATGTTTCTAATAAGCATTTAACAGCCTCATCCGTCCATTGTTGTCGACCATCATTAGTTTCCCTCTAGAATTAAATCACACGTAACATACAAGACAAACTGCTCTAATAAACAACACAAAACAGCTCAAAAAACTGCACAAAACATGCAGCAAAACTGCTCTAATAAACAGCACAAAATAGCTCAAAAAACAACATAACAAACTTGCCTGAACAAAAGAAATCGAATAAATAAAAATCCAACAAACAAATATGAATCAACAGATGCTAGTTTCGTATTTGAACCTAAACCCGACCCCCCCTTGTTTGATTTTGATGGTGTTGCGTGTGTGTTTAGGGTTTTTCAATTGTGCGCCACAAAACCACACTATACATATATATAGCCCTGATTATCTCTTAGTTTAGGGTTTTGTTTTTCAATCAACACCATGGGAGGGGCTGGTCGGAGGAGAAGAGGGAGGTACCTGGTCGGAGGAGAAGAGGGAGGTCACCGGAAAAATGATCGGAGGAGGAGGAGGAGGAGGAGCGCCGTCTGATGTTGTGTGCGTATATGAGGGAGTAGGGTTTTGTGAAGATGTTATAAGAATGAGATCATGTCTTATTTTTGAAGAGGAAATAAGATGTGTTCAGATCTGTTTAAAAAAAAAACAAACAGTCTTCAAGGGTGACGTCTGCGCACCTGCAGACATAAGCTCCCTTGAAGATGTTTGAAGAAAAAACAAACACCCCCTAAGATATTATACACGTGAGAAAAAGAGTTATGTTAATAGATAACCTATTATGTATCACGGTTAAAACATCAATTACAAATGAGTGAATGACTAACCGTTCGTGTATAAAAATAAAACACTTTTAATAAAATGATTACAATATAAGAAATCAAACCTATTTAAGAAAGCAAGTAAATTATAATACGAATTACATCGGAAAAAATCAAAATTATAATACAATTGAAATAAAATAATGCAAGAAAGGTATAGAAAAAGAATGGTGTCGTGGTCTTTGTGGCCGAAGATCGTGTTTTACACATGGCCCTTAAAACAAATTCCGGGTCTCTCCCCGTTTTTTTTCCCATGGTACAACGGCCTAAGTAGTATGTACTGCCGAGGAGGGCTCTAGCACCCGAATAGTACCTTAAAGAAAATGATGAAGATGATCAAGAATGTTGGAATTTTTTAAGAAGAAAGTTGGAGAAAACACAAAAGAGAATGTGTTAATTTTGTGTTTTTTGTGTGACTACAACCAAAGAACTCCCTTGGTATTTATACTAGTAGAAAGTTGAAACCATTCAACCATCATTAATCAAAACTTTAATTTTTTGACCAAATTAAAGGAACCATTAATCAAAACTTTAATTTTTTGACCAAATTAAAGGAACCATTATTGCAATGGAGGCTCTCACCGGCATAATGAAGAAGTCAACTAATATCGGTTTGTTCCATGATTTGAAATGCACTCTAAATGGCCCCGCTATTTCTCACTTATTGTATGCAGATGACGTGGTCTTTCTTGGAGAATGGTCTGTTACAAATGCCATGAACTTACAGCGTATTCTAAGGTGCTTCCATCTAGCATCCGGTCTCAAGGCTAACTTGGAAAAATGCAGCGTTTATGGGGTAGGAGTTGGTGAATCAGAAATTGAAAACATGGCGAGCATTCTTCATTGTAAGCCAGGTAAATTTCCATTTAGATACTTAGGCCTACAAGTAGGGGCCAATATGAATCTCATTAGAAGTTGGATCCCGATCATAGAGTTGGTTAAAAAGCGATTGTCTATTTGGAAAGCAAGATCACTGTCATACGGAGGGAGAGTTACATTGATAAAATCTGTCCTGAATTCCTTGCCAACATATTATTTTTCGCTTTATAAAGCGCCGAATCAAGTCATTGATGAACTCGAAAAACTTAGAAGAATTTTCTTTTGGGGTGGGACGGAGGATGAATCAAAAATAAACTGGATTGCTTGGAAGAAAGTGGTAGAACCAATTGATCGTGGGGGTTTAGGTTTCGGGTCATTAAGAGAAGCAAACTTGTCAATGCTATCTAAGTGGTGGTGGAGATTCAAAACGGAGAAGCACAGTCTCTGGAGGAAGGTTATTTGGGCAATACATCACAATTCACGGTCTTGGATCTTTATCCCGGCTAGACTATCTCTGTCGGGCCCGTGGAAACAAATTCATAACGTATCAGAACAACTATCAAAGTGGGGAGTGGAACTGCACAAAGTCATCAAACCAATATTGGGGGATGGTTCTAGTATTATGTTTTGGATAGATGCTTGGTTTGAAGACAGCCCCCTACGTGATCGTTTTCCAGAATTATTTGCATTAGAGAAGCATAAAAGATGTTGGGTGTCGGATCGGCTAAAACTGTTTGGGGATCTCTTGGTGTTTTGTTGGCAATGGTCCCGGGTGGAACTGTCCGATACAGAGTTGCAACGGGTGCAGGACATGGAAAATTACCTTGGAACCGTAGCGTCTTTGGAAGGAAATGATAGTTGGAGCTGGAAGCCAGACCAATCGGGTGAGTTCTCGGTTAGTAGTATAAAGAGATGTATCCGGGAGTCGCAAGGTTTACAATCATTTTCATCTTTTCAATGGAATAATTGGGTTCCAATGAAAGTGGGTATTATTGCATGGAGGGCGGCACAAGAAAGATTACCTACCTTGATGGCACTAGCCGCAAGAAACATCCACTTGGAATCTACCCGTTGCCCGCTTTGTGGGGATTATGATGAAACTAGTGATCATCTCTTTGTGTCATGTCAGAGTTCTCAAGTTATTTGGCAGGTTATTGCTCAATGGTGCAAGGTTCCAACCTTATATGCCTTTAGTATTAAGGATCTTTTGGATTTTCATCTCACTATTCAAGGAACAGAGAAGCGGAGGAAGGTTATTCACGCTATGGTGCTTATTACAATTTGGAGTATATGGAAGTTGCGCAATGATAGAGTATTCAATCAAGCGGAAACCTTGCACTCAAAGACCATCGAAGAAATAAAGTCCTTGGGTTACTTGTGGGTAAGATGTAGATCGAAGGAGTCGGATATCACATGGAATTCTTGGAGGAGGTTTGATGTTTTTACTAAATGAAGTTAGTTGTATATGTCTGATTAATAATTTCTTAGTTCCGTGAATTGGTGCTATTTGGTGTATTATGGGGTATATATACTCTTTAGCCGCTGGCTAAGCGGATGAATAAAATTTTTGTTGGTCGTTCAAAAAAAAAAAAAAATTTTTTTAACCAAATTAAAGGACATTTTAATGGCTTTGACTAAATGACTAACAAACTTGAATAAAATAATTCAAAGTTTAAACATATATATATATATATATATATATATATATTTTCACAAAAATTTTCCAACATTAGTTTAGGACCATTTCCGCGAGTTTTAAAATTTGACTTTTTTGTTTCTTTGACTTGATGTTATACCTTTAGTATTTAATACGTTAAATTTTGAATGCTTCTCTTGTTTGGATTAAAATTAGTTGACAAATTTGAAAATAAAATATACGGGTAGCCGGGTAGGACCAAATCAAGAGAAAGTCAAACAATTTGTATACCAAATTCTGAACTTAGATATTTGTTATATATGCTTGACTCATAAGAAGACTTCTGGTTTTGATTTTATTTGTTTTTAAGAGAAAAATAAAACCCTAACAATCTTTTGTGCTAAAAAATAAAATACAAATACCCATGCTCATATGGTTGTACGTATATACTTTTATTTAGCCAGCCTTTCAAGATATTATCTAAAAGACTATAATAGCATTCATAACGACTGGACGAAGTGTTGGACTCCTTTCCCTCACAGTGGCTCACACCATCGTTCGCCTACAAGTCTGACAAAGCGGACTTTTTTCTCTCGGTCTCTCTCTTCCTCACTCTCTCTTCTGAATCTAAAAGTAAAACTATAAATTAAGCGGCTATTAATTGTTTAACATGCCATGATGTTAATGTTTTGTTAATATAAGACTAAGACAGTTCTCTTTTACTACGTGTTAGGACGACATTATAATTTATTTTAGAACTTAGAATAAAATAAAAGTTAATGCAAATCGTTTTTATTATGAATTTTTTTAATTAGCCTTATAATGTCTTTACATCCTATAACTAAGCACATACTTATGAGTACATAGTAAGTTTTATCAACTATTGTTTAACAGAGAGATTAAATAAGAGTATAATTAAAAAATACATTTTTATAACTATTTATAAATTTATTACACATTATATGCATATAAAATATTACGTCTTAAGTCCAAACTGTCGTTACCATGTGCCTATCGTCATAACCTTGCAGTCCTCACATTCAATGTTAGCTAATATTGTATTTTCAAAGTGAAATACAAAAAGTATTCTTGAGATGTACACATTCGTTTGTTGTAAGATTCACAATGTCCACGTAATGGCAGTATGACACTTTGTTTGGTTTCAAATTTAAACATATATATATATGACCGCCTTTTGATTTTTAAAATTTAAGTTCCATTAAAATATTATTAAATTGGGAACTAAATAATACATAATATTTTTATTGTATCGACAAAGGGTTAAAGCGTTCCATAAAATTAAAAATCACCATTCTTCAATTTTTATAAGACTGAATCTCGAAGGTTTGGGCAAGTAAAGAAAAGGTGTTTCTAAAATTATGTTTGTAATTATGTGATAAATAATCTGAGAATTTATCAATTGAGTTGCATTTTCAAAACTCCATACGGATCAAAACAATAACTAATAATAATGAACGTTAAAATTGTCAATATAAAACACAAAGGACTCCATCGATACTCTACTAATTAATACCTATGGCATTGGTTGCATGAAGTAGCACTTTTTCAGTTGCACAAATGAGTCATTTTGTAAACTTTTTTTTTAACAATTAGGCACGTCTTGAAAGACCAGGTTTGCGTCGTCGCCATCTCTTTGGACTAGCCCCGCGTATTTACACATCTTTTTAGTTTACATTTCAATATCTCACCAATCAATGAAAAGGAGACATTAAATTGTCTAAAAAAACACACTTTTGGTTAAAAATCATGAATATTAGTCAATGTAATTCTCTTTCATACCCTTCCCATGTTTTTATCAATTTATATTTTCTAAAAACGACAACTCATGTACTATTATTATATTTTTTTAATCAATCATGAGACTTGAAACATTACCTCTAAAAAAGACAAAGCCTTATCCAACACTTGGCACCGTCAGTCAAGTCAAACACCCTTTGGTTTTAACAATTTATATGATTGCTATAAATTTAAACATAAAAAATTGATTCATATATGACATGTGTGATATATTTTCAGGGAGAACTTCTAATGCTCTTCATCTCTTCATCGAACTCAGTATATCCCACCAATAGCAAAGCTATGGTAGGGTCTGAGGAGGGTAAGATGTAGGCAGCCTTACCTCTACCCCATAGGGATAGAGAGGCTGCTTCCGGTGAGACCCCCGGCTCGATAGTAGTTTTGCATCAAGCCTTGGACATAAGGCACATAGCACTCAATCATCGGGACACAAGCTGATCGGTGCATGTACCCTTATCTTTCAGCTATCAACGCCACTACATGATGCCTAATTAACCGTCCGTCACTTTTAACGTTATTTTCACGAGATTAGTAAAATAACGTCAAAATTAGTGCAATTTCACTTTTGCCCACCCGAGGGTTCACACATATATACATCATATGTGCGCACCGCAAGCAAGGCTAGGAGAACTTCTAATGCCACTTTTAAAAAGGGAACTTATACAAAAGTTATCATATGTGTGTAACATATGAAAAAATAAAATAAGATAATAGCTACTCATTTAAGCGTGTGGGAAAGAAGTGGTCCTGTGGAGCATGCATTTAGAGATCTCCAATCATGATTTCCAATAACTATGCTTCTTTACACTCCAATCAACCTTATTCCCAACCACGAAACCTAGGTAGTTTTGTAACTTCGATGTTACCTACCCATGTTTTGGACACCTAGACTCATGCTAAACCAAACTAATGGAACCACAAGTAACTTTCTAGCCAACTGAACTATGAAACAAGTTTCAAGCTGAGCTTTATCGTTGATCCTTTTTTTTTTCTTTTGATTTGGCTACATCCTTTTTTTTTTCTTTTGATTTGGCTACACTCGGATTTGGTTCTCTTGATTCGAACTGCACAAGATCTCATTTTGTAATATTTCAAATTATGGGACAACTTGTTTGTTAACAAATATATGTTTTTGAATATAAAGTCAGGGTATTGTCGACATTCGACAATATAGTCGATTTCATATAGATTAATCAAAGTATGAAAAAAATAATAATAATAATATAAATCGAAACGATTAAAATATACTATACTTTTTAAATTATATCTGTAATGCTAAATTCGTGACTTTCATTTTTGTTTCTAAAATATTGTATACCTTTTATGTTTAGATACTATGACGTTAGGTCGACTATCAAACAGTGTTATTAAATTATATATATCAAACTTTATAATAATCATACTATTGTTAATAAAAGTAAAGGTTTTTGTTAGACCACTGAAAGCCATGGAAGGTGTGAAACATAATCCAATTCCATTACTACTTTTACTTTTAGTTTGGCCCCTAAAGACAGAGCCTAAAATCCGATTATGGCTTTTGCCCTAATCACCTTATCTCATGTAAAGATTCATACGTGTTGTCACTATTCAATAGTAAGCCTGCCTAACCAGCGGATTAGACGGGTTGGGCAACAATTCAAAATCAACTCCAGTTGAATTGAGCCGTAGAAAAATATATATATAGAAATAGATTCACACGCATTATATTTTATGGCGCCTAGCAGCAACGGGTGAAGGTGGTGACCGATGTAGAGTTGGTAGTCACGGTGGAGGTGGTGGCGGCTGTTGTGTCCGCGGGCAACGAGTAGGTGAAGAAATGATTGTGGGTGGTGCCAAACTATCAACCCATTTAGACCCATAGTAAGCTTACAAGTTTATTAATGTGGTCCATTTTGATATGTGATTGAGTAGCCCCAATTTGACCCATTGCCCATTAGACATGAGTTGTCCCAAATGAATACATATGCCAACTTTGTTTACCCAAATCAACCCCATGTCACCAGTTCACCACCTATAAGATTTATATGCATTCAATAAAAATAAATGAACTTTTGGCCCACAGGTATTCATACACAGCACATGTGATTAGTAGGTAAACCTGTGAAATCCCCCCTTTGATTAGTAATGAATGTGTTATGCATCATGGTCACATCAAGCGTACCAAACGAAGTAGACACATGTTTGCCACAGCCTTTCAACGCCGTCCCCGATAATCGTTAAAAAATTTCGTTTTTTTAAATTTCAGGCCTACCAAGGTTATCGGGCCGAGAGCAGTGCTGCAGCCTTATTGAAGGGGTGAGTTACGAATAAAACTCAGGCCTTTATAAGATTTGCCTATCTAATAAGGTATGCACTCTAGATATATACTCACAACCTAAAGCTAAAGTTATGACATCAAACTTGCACACTATTGCATTATGCATATCCCTCAAAATAAACGCACTAATTAAGATCGCATCATGCCAAACAAAAGGAGCCATATAACATTATTAAGGTCTAAGGATACAATTCACACCCTTGGAGACTGGCTCACAAGGTCAAACGTACGAGCACCAACCAGGCGATCTTTTGTATTAATTATTACACGCAACCAACACCTTTCATATGATCTTATCCAGCTTAAAAAAGAGACCGATCCAAACTAGACCGTGATATAAAACATGAATATATAAACACCATAATGCCATAGCAATAGTTTCCACACGACTCAAAAGTACAGAACTACATAAGTTTTCAACTCTTTTTCCGCAGTCATAACAAGCATAAAAGATCAAGACGAAAATTTCAATAAGTGTTGTTGAAAAGCTGGTGACTGAGCATGAAAATAGAAGAAATGTTCATTTTTTTGAGAAGAACGTACTACATACCGATTCGATACCCACAATGAGACCGTATAGGGCCAATGCTTCAGCAAAGATGAGGATAAGAATCATTCCCACGAAAAGTTTTGGCTGCTGTGCATTTGCTCTGGATAATAACAAATATTAGTAAAATTAACTTTTTTTTTTCTTTTTAATTAGAAACAGTTGTATTTGAGTCTTGGTAAAGGTGAAATTAATAATACCTAACACCAGCATCACCAACGGGCCATTCCAGCAGAGAGAGCAGCAAGGCCGCAAGCCAAACCAGAGGAAGCCATCGAAAAGATAATAAGATTTGGCCTTCGGGTTAATCCCGGTACTGATGATCACAGCTATAATCAACACATAGACACCCAGCACACCGGCCATAACAACCGGAACGATAGACTTCATCACCAGCTCTGGCCTCATCACTCCCATGGATGCCACACCAACGCCACTCTTGGCGGTACCATATGCAGCCCCCATACCTGATCCAAATCGAATCAGAAAACAGAGTTGAATTTGTGATTGGTGAATGATGCGTTGTTCCTCTCACGTTTCAACACTTGTTGTATCAGAGGGTGTTTGGGATTGCTTATTTAACTTAAAGTGGTTGTTGGTTTCTGGCTTTTTGAAAATCAGTTTTTAAAAAAGTGTTTGGATTAGCTTATGTAAAATGTTTGACTTAGCATAATTACATAAAATGACCAAAAAGGGTTGGTAGATTAATAAAAATCCAATCAAAAAGCCAAAAAGCATTTTTTAAAAGTCCCAAATTGAGTCTTTTGAAAAAGTGTTTTTTCAAGCCAAAATAAAAGGGGCTTTTACATTTGTCAAACACTTTTTTTGCTTATTGGCTTCTTGAAAAAACCAATAAGCATTTTTCAAACTCAATCCCAAACACCCTCTTCCTATGGATAGATGGGAAGAGATCACGTCAGTTGTCATTGATTGGATCTATAACATCTTCATAAACCATTAATTATTATTCTTAAGGCTATTAGCCTCTGAATTAATTTAAAAGACTATTAAATAGCTCCTTATTCTTATAAAAACTATCATCAAATCAAATGTTTTAAAGACGAAAATTATGATTTGTGAACTTTTTCAACGGGTTTTTCTTTTGCTACTCCGTCAGTTGATCAATATCACACTTTCACCTCTCAAGACCGTCCAAATGCTTTTGAGCTGTTTCCAGCCAAATTTCAATATAAGTCAACAGATTTTACTTTAATTTTAAAGAGTATCTGCTAATATGGAAAACCACATCTTAAAGATACTGAGTTTTAATATGCTATATGTATGCTATAAATTGGAATTGGTGTAGGTTCAATGATAACTCCAAAATAGCCATGAACCGACTTGAATTCACAATAGCCTTTTTAAGTGATCTCAAAATGAATATAATCCAAACAATATAGCAATTTAATTCGATGTGGATATGATATTTGAAAAGTGGTTCACTGTATTCAAATGTCAACACAAAATAAATTATTTGTGAAAAAGAAAAATATAAAATTCTCTAAATTAATGGGGCCTTGCTTATTCAAGGAGGAGAGTGGAGCCTCGAGAAGCACTGTTGAGAGGAACATCTTTGGTCTCTTTTCATTCTCTATAGGGTCCCAAACCTTTCTTCAACATAGGTGACAAGGAGCGACGCCGTGATGGAAGAGATTAAACACGGGAATAAGAAGTAATTCCATCACCTTTTTATGTCATTTTTATAGAGAGGGATGGAGAAAGTGGACAAAACAAACTAGCAATTCTCTTCGAACAAACACAGGAAAAAATCATATTGAAACGCTCCAAACCCAAGCCCTTCCTTCATAGGTCATGTATTGTAATTGATCCGAACTTGCCCGGAGCAAGCCCCCATAGAGGCAAGTGAAGTTGGTGAGTCGTATGATGGGAAACTATCTCCTGTGGTTCGGAGACTTGAAATCAAGCACGACCTAATTAAAGAAGCAGCCACAACTATAGTTGATCAAAGATCATGACACTAGAACATGAAAAACAATACAATTATTTGTTGTAACAATGAGCAACACCTTGAAACGAGGATAGGTTAGTAGCGTTGGCTATGGCTTCTTCAATAGGCTCAATGTTTGAATTTCGAAACGGTTATCAACATCTGCATTTGATGAAGCCTAAAAGTGAAATTAGAAACCTTAGTGTTTACATCAACGGGGACACCCACCGCCTCCAGCTTCGGCTTATCTTCAACATTAATGGTAACACTCACCGCTTCCGGCTCCGGCTCATCTTCAACATCAATGGTAACACTCGCCGCCTCCGGCTTCGATCTCCAGAGCCCTGGATGCCTTTTTTTTTTTGCCAGAAAACCTTTACCGACGACTGGTTCGTTTTTTCAGCGCACCCTGTTTTGGCGGCGACACGGATTAGAATAAGAAAAATGAAAAAAAGGATTAGAATTGATTGGAGGTTATGGGTGGTTGAGAGGATGCCGGTGGTGTGGTGGAGGGTTTGGGTGGTGGAGAGGATTTCGATGAGGATGATGAACTGATGAGCCTGGATTTATAATAATAATAATAATAATAATAATAATAATAATAAAAGGCAACATGATAATTTCACCTTATTCTTTAATAGCATGATTGTAACTTCAATAAGTCAACGGATGATCAACTAACAGAGTGGCACAAAACACCCCCAGGAAAGTACGATGGCAAATATCACTCAATTTGACAATGGGACCTGTATAATGCCCCTTCCCATAAAACACATGAGCACAAATCATAATTTTCTTGTATTTAAATAATGAGAAAGTGAGAGACTCTAATAACCACCCGTCACACCCGGCCATAGGGACTTAGACGTATGGCCAATAGTTGGTATCGGTTTTGTAAAATATTTATTTATATAAACAGGCATTTAAATACCCTTGATAGTAACAAACATTTGTTTTACATAATATTGATTTACAAGGAGTTTAATAAAATGAGCCCACGGATTCTTCTATATCTTAAAAGAGCTGCCTATATTGAAGGTGTGTAAGTGAACGTAGGGTTACAGACCCTTATAATATCTTTGAATGTAGGCTTACATACGCTTATAATATATGTGAATGTAGGGTTATAGACCCTTATAATATTTGTGAATGTAGGGGTACAGACCCATATAATCTATGAATGTTAGGATTACAGACTCGTATAATATATGTGAATGTTAGGGTTACAGACCCTTATAATATATGTGAATGAGTTTGTGCTAAGTATGATAAGTATGGTAAGAAAATTTGTATGTGAATGTATTTATTGTTTGTTAAACTAGATCTCACTCAACGGAATTGACTTTTAGTATGCACACAAGCAAATCGGATGAGGCATCTAGCTTGAGGAGCACACGTGTCAAGGAATGAAGAGACTTTCATCTGAATATGAAGACTTATCGTTTATGTTTTTGAAATGTTAAGAAAAGGAATTCGTTACGTTTGTCATAATTTGAATGGTTGTGTTTACTGAATGACTCGGTTTAAGTATTCCACGAATTTTTAATTAACTCTGATTTCTAGAACTGTCTTTATGAGTAATCCAACGTCCAGTAGGGCTTCCGGGTCCGGGGCATTACATATGTGCCAACATTTATAACTTTGTTCATACGCTTATTGTCACACCCCGACCAAAGGCGGCGGAACATGCCGAGGTGTAACGATTGTCCATAGGCACATGACACTAATTAAAGTGACAGTATTTAATAAACTCATTTCATTTCACAACATCGAAAATGTCACATGACAATTATCCATAAAATAACCATAAACAAGATATCACAAAATATGACAAATTTGATATTGTTCATTTTTACTAATATTCTAAGGTTTTTGATGTCGTTTTATTCGCAATCATAAATCAACCAAGATGCAAACCTGCAACATTTCATAAAATAAAGTTTGTCAACACAAAGGTTGGTGAGCAATTCATAAGTTTAATCATATTAGTATATAATAAAGATAGCCACAAAACTTGCATACGAAACGATAAATTAAAGTGGTAATTTGGATAAATAGATATCGCTAAACACATTAGCGACACCTAGCTATAAGGGGATGCCAAATAGTCTAGGATTTTATAGTTATCGTTAATTGCATTACGTTAACGACACCTTGCTATAAGGGGATGCCAAATAGTCTAGGATTTTATAGTTCCACCAACCAAAAGCGATAAACACATAGGCAGATAAGCATAGAACACCAAATCGAGCAATTATTTAGGTAAAGTATACAACTATGTTTGTGGTTTAAGATTCAGATATAAAGCATTTTGTTGAATAAGTATGAAATGTCACCCCCAAAATAAAAGATGGAAAATGGGCTATGAAGTACTCACCTTCAAGTAGTAAACTTGAAAAATGATAATTTGGAGATTTGTCGGAACGACGAGTTTAACGCACAATGCCTAAAAAGAAAAGAAGTCTTGAATTTAGAAAGGTTGTCTTGAAGGTCTTTAAACAAAATAAATGTTGAGAAATGTAAATAATTAAAGTTCTAGGTTTTAAAATGTAACTATTTAAGAATTTATACTAATAACCCTTTAAAAATGTAAGTTTGCTCGAAACCGGGTTAAAGTATCTAACCTTAATATTTACTCAACCTATGTTAAGTAATAAGGTGGGTAAAATGCAAGAATGCAAATCCCTTTGGAATAAAGATACTAAAACGGTTTTTTTTTATCGAGTGTTCGGGTTGTCGGTTCGGGTCTTGATAATTGGTCAAACCCAAAGTCAACTTTCCAAAATATTGAATGTTATGAGATAACTCAATAAAATTTAATAAGACTTAACCAAGTACGTAGTTCCATTGTTTTAGAACTAACAACGCACGTTAAGCGAGTGTTCGGTTTTGTCGGTCCAAACTTTGTTATATGATCAAGTTGGATCCAACATTTCCAAGTACTTAAGAAAATATAAAAATCAATTTGTAACTATTTTTAAAGAAATATACAAGTCTTAATGGCTAAAAAAAACATACTTGTGTGTCTTAAGCGTGTAAGAATCGGTTTGGTTCGGTTTCCATCTCACAACAAGTTCATAGATCGTTTCACATGTCCAAACACTAAAGAACTTGTATAATAATGTACAAATAAAAAATACCAAAAGTTAACAATAAAGTCTTTAAACAAAAGTTCGGTTTCAGTTCGGATCGTGTTTCGGGTTAAGACCGAGAGATTCTACAAACCCATAACCATAGAATTTGTAAAAATGATTTTAGAAACTTAGATCTAACAATAAGTATGTTTAAACAATTATTTAACAAAACTAGTAACAAAGTTCGGTTTACGGTTTAGAGCTATTTACGGTTAAACCGAAGCATAGACTCTTAAAAACCCATAACCATTGAACTTGTAAACATGACCAATAAACTAAAATAAGCAATATTAATATGTATGAACAAGTTATATAGATGTATATATATCAAGGACACGAAATCCTCCATGAAGTCTTGCCTTATGAGGTCCGAAACCTCACCGACCGGAATCGGAGAAGTAACTACCAAAGGTAAACAAGGGGTGTATATTATATATATGTTGCACAACCATAAACAAGTATTAATAAGGCTACATAAACTAATTAAGATGAAAGACTAAAAACCTTCAAGAACACTTAAGAAGATAACCTTGAATCTTTAATGTTTGAGAAAGTTTTGTTTTTTTTTTTTTTGGAGTTGTAGCAAGGGAAAATGAAGAGGAAATGTGGTGTATATATAGGGTAATGTTGGTGGTCAAATATGGGTATGAGACACAAGAGTTTTCATGCAAAATGGATCAAGACAAAAACACAAAACAACAAAAAATAATAATAAATAAATAAATAAATAAATAAAAATAAAAATAAAAATATGATGTTTTCAAGACCCAACAAGTGTGAAACAATATTGTAACATAAATCCATCATTTTGATTATAACATAAGCTTCAGTTTACAAATCGGGTCGGTTTACATAATAAACAAATACAAAAACAAAAACAAATACAAACAAGACCCGAAATTGACGAATGTCACACTTATCCTATATTTATGAAATTTCATATCGTCGCATGTACACACACTCACACATAAATCCAAGGCTCATGCCTATTTTATTTCATTAGTTTCATTTTAAAGAGTTGACATTTCAATATTTATGTCATGTTTCGATGTTTTGATTTTTCTCGAGAATATACAAATCTTACTGTAGAAACGTGAAATGAATCTGACCTGACCCATGACGATGTTTCCACGGACTTCGAGATGAACGAACCACGACTTGCTTGCTTCTGCTCCGACCGCTGCTGTGACCTGCTGTGACTTTTGGGGGTGTGGAGGTGACCGCTAAGAAATCCAGAGGATCTCTTGTTCGCAGACACAAAAATATGGTGGTGGCTCTTATTGAGCTATTTGCCCACCCTTGATAAGGAGGTGGAGACCTCCTTATATAGGGAGCCTCATGGCCACCATCATGGTACCCTAATGGGCCTAGCCCAGTTAGGGTTACCTCCATAAAACCCCCTCAGCCCAAAAACAAATGTATTAGCCCATATAATAAAATAAGCCCAAAACACAATAAATTAGGGTTCTTAGTACTATACCCCGACAAGCCCCCCAAGTCCAGTGTTGCTCCTAGGCGTGCAAGCGTTTAGGTGGAGCACTGGACTTTATAAGGTGTGCTAGATCGTGAGGCGGTTTCTTCCCTTTTCTTCGGCCTTGTCTTTGAGTTTTGGGAGGTTTTCTCCATGACGGTGACATGTTGTGATCCTTATGATGATGATGGTGCACTAGTATGAATAAGATATAGCACGCATCATAATAATAGTGGCGCGGGGCCTGATAATAAAGCTTGCGCGCGAGGCGACTTATGAGCTATAATAATAACAAAAGCCTGCGCGCGAAGCGACTTACGAGCTGAGAATAATAAAAGCCTGCGCGCGAGGCGACTTACGAGCTGAGAGTAATAAAGCTGGCGCGTGCGGCGACTTACGAGCTAAGAATAATAAAGCTTGGCGCGCGCGGCGACTTACGAGCTTTAGAATAATAAAGCTGGCGCGTGAGGCGACTTACGAGCTTGTAGAATAATGAGAGCCTGCGCGCATGGCGACTTACGAGCTTGTAGAATAATGAAGCTGGCGCGCAAGGCGACTTACGAGCTTGTAGAATAATGAAGCTGGCGCGCAAGGCGACTTACGAGCTGTAAAATAATAAAGCTGGCGCGTGAGGCGACTTACGAGCTTGTAGAATAATGAGAGCCTGCGCGAGGCGACTTACGAGCTTGTAGAATAATGAAGCTGGCGCGCAAGGCGACTTACGAGCTGTAAAATAATAAAGCTGGCGCGTGAGGCGACTAACGAGCTTGTAGAATAATGAGAGCCTGCGCGCATTGCGACTTACGAGCTGTAATAATAAAGAAGCTGGCGCGCGAGGCGACTTACGAGCTTGTAGAATAATGAAGCTGGCGCGCAAAGCGACTTACGAGCTTGTAGAATAATGAAGCTGGCGCGCAAGGCGGCTTACGAGCTGTAAAATAATAAAGCTGGCGCGTGAGGCGACTTACGAGCTTGTAGAATAATGAGAGCCTGCGCGCATTGCGACTTACGAGCTGTAATAATAAAGAAGCTGGCGCGCGAGGCGACTTACGAGCTTGTAGAATAATGAAGCTGGCGCGCAAGGCGACTTACGAGCTTGTAGAATATTTAAGCTGGCGCGCAAGGCGGCTTACGAGCTGTAATATGATGATAATGACTGGCCGACAAGGGCCTCTTCTGCGGAGGATGACTATCCCTGCTTGTCTTCAAAATAATAATGGAGGCACAAACGGCCAGATAATAATAATGATGTCACAGGTGCATGCGCGGCTCATGGCCAAACCTTTTAGTATGGCGCGTAGCCATATGGGTTTATGAGTATTCCACCCTTGGCGCGAGGCCTGTGGGTTTATGAGTATTCCACCCTTGGCGCGAGGCCTGTGGGTCTATGAGTATTCCACCCTTGGCGCGAGGCCTGTGGGTTTATGAGTATTCCACCCTTGGCGCGAGGCCTGTGGGTCTGAGTATTCCACCCTTGGCGCGAGGCCTGTGGGTTTAAGAGGATTCTCAACTTTTAAGTTTGAGCTAAGGCTCATATTTTTGGGCTAAGGCCCTGACGTTTTAGAGTTAAGACTCGTCAACGCGTTTGAGCTTGAAGCTCGCGCATGTATGTTTTACTTCGTTTTATTTTTAGTTTGATGTCAATATAATGTTGTCATATTGCTCAAATTAATAAAAGGAAGTGTGAAACATGTATGCAAAAACATGTATGCGGTGGCGCAAATGCAAACCGCTGTGGCGAAGAGTGATCGCCGGGAGCGCGCATGCGGAATCCGAAGTTGATCCGCGGTGGCGCGCATGATCTAGAGATTTTGAATGCGTGAGCATCTGTGATGTATGAGCATGCGTGATGCGTGAGCATGCTTGATGTTTGAGCATGCTTGATGCTCGAGCATGCTTGATGCGTGAGCATGCTTGATGCTTGAGCATCGATGCGTGAGCATACTTAGATGTTTGAGCATACTTGATGTTTGAGCATGCTTGATGCTTGAGCATCGATGCGTGAGGATGCTTGATGCTTGAGCATGCTTGATGCGTGAGCATCGATGCGTGAGCATTCAAATGTTTGAGCATGCTTGATGCTCGAGCATGCTTGATGTTTGAGCATGCTTGATGAGTGAGCATGCTTGATGCTTGAGCATCGATGCGTGAGCATGCTTAGATGTTTGAGCATACTTGATGTTTGAGCATGCTTGATGCTTGAGCATCGATGCGTGAGGATGCTTGATGCTTGAGCATGCTTGATGCGTGAGCATCGATGCGTGAGCATGCAAATGTTTGAGCATGCTTGATGCTTGAGCATGCTTGAGCATGTGCTATGCGCCATGAGCATAGGTTTTGGCTGTCCATGACATCTTGATTTTAAGCCTCGGTCTGTATCTTGTGGGTTGACCTTTCGCGCGCTCGGTGCCTGCGCGCATGTTTGAGCATGCTTGATGCGTGAGCATGCTTGATGCTTGAGCACGCTTGATGCTTGAGCATGCTTGATGCTTGAGCATCGATGCGTGAGGATACTTGAGGCTTGAGCATGCTTGATGCTTGAGCATCGATGCGTGAGCATGCTTGATGCTTGAGCATCGATGCGTGAGCATACTTGATGTTTGAGCATGCTTAATGCTTGAGCATCGATGCGTGAGCATGCTTGATGCTTGAGCATCGATGCGTGAGCATACTTGATGTTTGAGCATGCTTGATGTTTGAGCATGCTTAATGCTTGAGCATCGATGCGTGAGAATGCTTGATGCTTGAGCATCGATGCGTGAGCATACTTGATGTTTGAGCATGCTTGATGCGTGAGCGAACCCAGATCTGATTCAGCACAGATATGAGGGTTTTCCCCAAAATATCGGGTATTTCTTCCTGTGTATTTCCAGATCATTGTTCAGATCCGATAGTATTTCTTCCTGTGTATTTCTTCCAACAGATCTGATAGTATTTCCAGATCTGGAAATATTTTTTAGATCTACGGAAGAACATATCTGAGAGAAGAAATCGTAGATCTGAGATATCGATGAACAGATCTGGAATATTGATGAACAGATCTGGAATATTGATGAACAGATCTGGAATATTGATCCGTATATCTGAGATCTTGATGAACAGATCTGTAGATCTTGATGAACAGATTCGTAGATCTGATGAACAGATCCGTAGATCTGAGATACTGATGGACAGATCGGAGGGCCGAAACGAGAAGCGAAGTGTGGTTCATTGCCGTCCCACGGATGGCGCCAAATGTAGAAACGTGAAATGAATCTGACCTGACCCATGACGATGTTTCCACGGACTTCGAGATGAACGAACCACGACTTGCTTGCTTCTGCTCCGACCGCTGCTGTGACCTGCTGTGACTTTTGGGGGTGTGGAGGTGACCGCTAAGAAATCCAGAGGATCTCTTGTTCACAGACACAAAAATATGGTGGTGGCTCTTATTGAGCTATTTGCCCACCCTTGATAAGGAGGTGGAGACCTCCTTATATAGGGAGCCTCATGGCCACCATCATGGTACCCTAATGGGCCTAGCCCAGTTAGGGTTACCTCCACAAAACCCCCTCAGCCCAAAAACAAATGTATTAGCCCATATAATAAAATAAGCCCAAAACACAATAAATTAGGGTTCTTAGTACTATACCCCGACACCTACCAAAGAACCTAATGGGGAAAGGACCATTGTACCAGTGGGGAAAGCAGGAGGAGTTGATGTGAACAGTGAGAAAGCAATGATTGTGCAACAGTTTAGATGGGAGGATCAAATGAAGGCACTCAACTTGGGAGAGGAATTGGCTAATTTGGCTCAAGTTGATAATGTGGAAGAAGAGAACTAGATTGAGGATGGATGAAGGAGCTTCAATTCTCCTCTATGGTAACCTCACCTCCAAACTCCAACCAGGTAAAAACTAAATTTTGTTCTTCTAAATGTGCTTATAAGGTAGAAATGTATAGACTTCAGAATAAAACTACATCAAGACAAATGGTAGAAGTTAAATGTACTAACAACACTTACAAGGCCCATAAGGTTAAATATAAAGAAAAGATCAAAGCTCAAAGAAAAGATATTTCCAAACTAAAAGCTAATTTAAGTCTACAAGGGTGCATCTATCTTGATGCTAAAAAAATAGCAACCTTAATTGCTGAATAGACGCATCTAAATTAGAAATTGCAAAACTAAATACTAAATTTGGAAATACGAATTTCAATTTTAAGAAATTTGATGTATCTAGCGCGGTACTTGAAAATATAATTAAACATCAGTTGAAATATAAGGATAATAAGGGTGCAGGCCTTGGGTTTGATAAAGTTCCCCCTCCTTTTAACTATAATTATACGTCGCTTCCAATGACAAAAGAGGAAGAAGAGAGGGAACAACATTTGCAATATGGTAAAAAGGTTGCAAATGATGTGGTGGGAAAGGGCTCCCTCAAACCCATTGAGCATGTATTTTTTATTAAAGGTGATTCTAATGCCTTTACTTCACGTGCAGATGAAGTATTAGTTGAAGATTGGTTATTAGAAGACGAGGATGATTTACCTACTTTAATAAATACACATATTAAAACTGTTTGTGATTCTGGTTCTATTAAAACTGATGTTTGTGTGGGCTCTGTTTTTAAGAGCAAAAATTGTGTGCTTGAATCTTATGTTGCTGCTTTTAATATTGGTGTGATTGATAATAATTTTGGTAGACCTATGAAAACTGATAAATATATTGCTCCAAATTTTGTGAAAGAAGGTGAAACTTGTAAATGCTCTTGAGGGAAAACAACTAAGATAGAATGGGTTAATAAAGATCAAGCAGGCTCATACAAACATATGATACCAGGAGTTAACAGCATTAGCTTTTATTTAAAGAAGCAAACATGCTACAACTTTGGAACTCCTTGTCACATAGCCAGAAATTGTCCACATGTAGGGGTTTCAAAATCAGTTTAATAGAAAACCCACCAAGGCAAACTCCTCTGAGGATGACTGGAACATCCGTAAACGTGTAGGTCAAGGATTCAAACATTATAAACCAGCAATGGCAAAGAATCCTGATAAAAGGAAAGGTTTGGCCCCAAAACCGAACCCGAATATGAAATCAGCCAAGGGACCAAGAATTCGTTCACCATCAATTCCTAAAGCTGAAGTCAGAAAAACCATCTATGTTGGCCACAAGGTTCTCAAACCAGACTACAGATGGCTTCCTAAACTGTAACGGATCAGTCCCTCAAAATTCCTTGTAATCATTCTAGAAATTTATTTGAAAACAGGGAAGATATGACATGGCAACATGTGCCTTGCATAGATATTTCAGGATTACCCAGTGTTACTATGGACTAGGTACCCAAATCTAACTAATTTCACACTTTGTGTAGGAACAACTATGGAGGATTATCATCAGACCATGGTATGTCAATAGTGACTCTTCCAGGCACATGACAGGAGATATCACCCAACTACATGACATTCAAACTATTAATGGAGGGTATATGTCTTTTACGAGAGGAGATACCGGAAAGATCACTCAAAAGGGTATTGTAAGTAATGGTGTGCTAAAGTTCGACAATGTGAACTATGTCCCTGAGTTGAAACATAGTCTACTAAGTGTATCTTCGATTTGTGACAAAGGCTTTTCAACTCATTTTACAAACAAAAGAATGTCTCATTTTGAAACCTGGCATTGCCATACCAGAAGACTGGGTTCTTGTTCGATCACAATGAAAAGATAATGCATACGTGATTGACATGAACCAAAATGTTCCTGAACAAATTACTTGTTTATTTTCAAAAGTGCCGGAACAAAATGCCATGCTTTGGCATTGTCGTTTAGGCCATGCAAATGTCAAAAACTTGAATCGTCTTGCTAAAAAAACATTGTTCGTGGCTTGTCAATTAAAGATCTTATAACCTTTGAAAAATGTGTGGTGTATGCTCAAGGAAAACATCACCGTAAATCTCACAAGCCTAAGATTGTCAACTTTATTAACTCTTTACTTCAATTGCTTCACATGGATCTTTTTGGTCCTATTAGTGTGCTCTGTATTTCTCGCAGCTCTTATTGCTTAGTTATTACTGATGATTACTCACGTTTTACTTCAGACCGGGTTTTCCTACTCTTCCATTATAAACATTTTCCTTCATCCCTCCAGGGCCCGTTTCACCATTATAACGAGTTATGGGCCATAACAACTTCATCTTTTTGCTTTTACACAGACTGATCTGTAACATTTTGGATTTTTCATATTTATTACCGTATTACTCGACTCAGGAATATAATTAGGATATTTTGTATTAATAAAAACTTGTATTTATTGGTATTTAACTTGGTTTAACTTAGTTTATAATTTAATAACATTCAATCATGCCAAATAGTCTTTAACTCTTAAAATCGCTTAAAATGGCTAAAAATGCAGTTTTGGAACTTCAGGGACTAAATCTGCCAAAAACTAAAATCTGGTAAACATCCACCCTTTGGGTAGCGCGAAGGGATGGACCCTTGCCCCTTCGCATAGCGCGGACAGGTGTAGTTCAGCAGAATTTTCGTTTGATTCTCGTTTAATGCTAAATCATTTATTTTTGGTTCCAATCTCGTGTTTTAAGATCCAAGAAAAACCCTTTAGACATGGTGCGTGTCCACATTCAATTTCCCCTTCTACAAGATTGAATTTCTGTGTTTTATGAACTGATTTTGTCGTAATTATGTTATTCGGTTTCCCTAATCGAGTAATTACTAAAACAACCAACACAACCTCTGTATTTTTCATCTAAAGGCATTCTCCAACTCTAAAACCCTTGCCTTAGCCGTCACCCTCTCAAATCCCATAAAATTCTTCTTCCCCATTATCATATTCTTCAAGTTTAGTCAAATTCTTTTAAGACTAGTTGACTTTGGTGTTCAAGGCTTCTTTGACCATGATTTTCTCATCTTTCTATTCATCTCCAAAGTAAGTTGTCTTCTTCAAAATTGTAGATTTTTATCTATAGAACAAAATCCATCAATCAATTTTGCCGATTGAGGGAGTCTCAGTGGTCAATTGGACTCCGACCCGTTCAAGGGCAAATCAGTCAACCAAGTTGACCAACCGATTTCAACCACTTCTGGTCGGAACTAGTTTTTGGTCCAGAAGACTTTTAGTTTTATCTAGAGATTTTGAGCATACTAACCAGAACCCAACTCCCGAATCTCTGTTCGGATTCTGATCAGTACCAGCTCGCTTATTTACTGAAAATTTCATAACCGGAGTTCTATACATTCGTTTGGATTGATTTCAGCGGCTATGTTCTCGGTTTTGACTCTATTTTATTTGTATAAGTCTCAGGTCTATTTGGATCAGAGCAATCATCCCGTTAACTTTGCTCGTTTATTCCATCTCTCGGTTTATTCGTTTAATCGTCAAGGTGTGAAGTCATTCCCCACATTTTACTGATTTTAAACGTTTTGGGTACATTTGCGTACCTATTTATATTTACATATCATATATTATATTCACTATCAAATTGTGAATATTGTGTGTTTATCAATTGAAAGACTAACTGCTACTTGTTTAAGTGTTTTAGTTTATCGTATTAGGAGAGGTCTATCATAATCATATTTACATATATATATAGTCTTTTGCCTTAATGGATGGGCCTTACCCCCATCTGCACAATTTTTTATACGGGAGTATTACGTCAATAATGTATTTCAAAGTATCCATTTATGCTTTAATGGCCAACGATTAAAGTAAGTCTAACTATCCGGGTTATCCCAATGACAATAGGTGATTTCATACGCTCATAATTGCAGACAACGTTGGGTAGCCCAAACTCACTATCTTCTGTTTCAGGAAAAATCTTTTGCCCAAAGATCCCCTGCAATAAAATCTGGTTAGGATCAGATTTAAACTTGAGACCTCCCTCCCCCAAAATTTTCACTTTTCCAACAATGTGAGTTGAGCTAAACCTCGATGGCTCAAACTAATTATGTTCTAAATGAAAGTTATACCAAAGATCAATTCAAACCAAACCAAAAGGTTCATTGCCCCAAACAGATAATCACCACCGCCATAGATGGTCGGAACCGCTGGCAACAGCAAGCCACCCACCCCCAACTCCTCATTTCTCTCACGAAAATCACCATCCAAGTAATCTAACATCACGCACCGCCATAGACGGCCGGGACTATCGATAACCGTAGGCGTTTGTCTATATCTTTGTTTCTTTCTCTACAATTACCGTCCAAGTAATCATTTCCTCTGTAGATTCAAATGTAAGCCAAGTAGCTTAATTTGATGTTTAGAAGGAGAGCTTGGATATAAGATATGGAGGTGAGAGAAATAGAGATGGAGATGGACATAAACGGAGGGTTTTAAAGAGAGGAATGGTGCACTACCAATCTTTGTTTTTTGACAAAAGTAAAAGAAATTAAAAATGTCAGTAGTTTGTAGAAGAGAACACGTGTAAACTGAGGTGTAAACTTATGATGCTTTGAGTGCTTGTAATTTGTGTTTAAAATGTTAGAGCACTATAACAGTAACAAAATGTGAGTGATACCGACCTCCTCAATTAATATATACATACATATATACATATATATATATATAGGGGATGGTTCAGGAGAGAAATAAGATTACTGTGAGAAATGTGATAAATAAATATGGACCACTAGTTTTATTTTAGATTTTAAATGCTTAAAGATAAATGAGGAAACTATTAATACATGCTCTCTCTTCAATTAATATAACTAATAAATATAATAGTTATCTATTTAATTAATATAACTAATCAAATTATTATAATTAGAAAATATTAAGAATTCATTTATTTTTATAGCTTATCTTTTTCCCTCTTGAATTTTTATCCTACACAAGTACAATTTATTCATACATTAAAATTTCTTTTTATCCAAAACCAATTTCTTCCAACTCAATATATTAATATCCATCTACACGTAGTTACATTGTGATGAATAGTACAAAAAACTATCTTACACATGTTTGCATTAAATATCAACAAAAAAGTACACAACCTACACAAAAACATATAACATACACTTGTTCTAAGAATATGAAAGCATATAACCTACACACGAAAAACATATAACCGACACACAAAATTCAGCATCAATAAATTACACACGCACACGAAAACATATAACCTACACACACAAAAATATAACCTACACTCAAAAATTTTATCCTACACAAATACAATTTATTCATACATTAATTTTTTTTTTCTATCCAAAACCAATTTCTTCCAACTTAATGTATCAATATCCATCAACACGTAGATACATTGTGATGAATAATACAAAAAACTATCTTACATATGTTTGTATTAAATGTCAATAAAAAATATACAACATACACAAAAACATATAACACACATTTGTTCTAAGAATAAGAAAACATATTGCCTACACACGAAAAACATATGACCTACACACGTATAGGATATGTGTATATTTGTCTAGTTTGTATAATTGTTGATGTCGAATTACATATGTAAGTTGTATATTTTTTTGTATGTTGTACGTTTTTATTGCTCAAAATAAGTGTAGGTTATATAATATTGTGTAGGTTATATATTTATTGTTTATATTTAATGAACACATTTGTATGATATTTTTTTTATTATTATTTATAACAATAATTTTTCTAAGTATATCAATTGAAAAAAAAAATTATGTTATGATATTTATTAATTAGAGAGGATTTATTATGGTTATATTAGTTGTATTAATTGAAGAGGGAGAATGCATTTATTGTTGCATTTACATTTTTTTCATTTATTTTTAAATATTTAAAATATAAAATAAAACTAGTGGCCCATATTCATTTATCACATTTCTCACGGTAATTTCATTTCTCTCCTGAACTTAAACATATATATGTATATATATATATATATATATGGTTAAGTTAAAATAAAAACCCACTTGAGTTGTGAAAACTCTAGAAACCCATTCTCCACCACATGCTTTTAATTAAAGTTTGAATCTTGTGGTCCACAATTAAAGTTAATAAAAAATATAAACATAAATATAGTTTTTTCTCTCTCCTGAAAGCATATATAAAAATTAGTAAAAAAATGTTAAAAAATAACAAAACAAATTTTTTTATTTTTCGATGTTTTGTATTAAATGTAACAATATATATTACATATGCAAAAAAAAAAACAACAAAAAAACGATGTTACATAGGGTTTTCACAACTCAAATGGGTTTTCATTCTATACAAGTTTAAAATAAAAACTCACTTGAGTTGTGAAAACTCTATAAACCCATTCTTAACTACATGTTTTTAATTGAAGTTTTTCCCTCTTCTGAAAACATATATAAATATAAATATAAATATAAATAAAACTTTTTCCCTCTTCTGAAAACATATATAAAAATTAGTAAAAAATATTAAAAAATAGCAAAACAATTTTTTTTAGTTTTCGATGTTTTTCATTAAATGTTACAACATATATTACGTGTGTAAAAAAACGATGTTACATAGGGTTTTCACAACTCAAGTGGGTTTTCATTTTATACTTCCCCCATATATATATATATATATTGCAAGTCATTTTTTAATTATTTTAAAACAGCCAGAAAACATTTTTTTCCTTCTTTAAACCGTTTTTTTTTCTTTTGATTTTTGACAAATTTTTTAAAAAAAACTGTGGGGATAGTTTACACTAAAAAATTGGTATTAGTATTTAAAAATAAAAATTAAATGACATATGACTTAGATAAAAAAGTTTGGTTACATTTTTTTATTGTTTCTGTACCATTACTCTTTAAGAATATTTTATAAAAAAAATAAAGAAACTAGCTAAAGAAATATAATCAAAATGATTTTTAAACTTTTTAGAGAAAGTATTTTTAAGATTTTTTATAATCAACTTTTTATTAGTTTTAAAAACATTTTTATTTTTTTTTTAATTTAGAAAGCTTAAAGTTTTTGATTTAATATTTTTAAGGATACTATAAAATAGAAAAATATATTAGAGGGAGTAATATGTCAAATAAAATTGTCAAATGAATTGAAAGTATATGGGAGGGAGTATGACAAGTAGAGAAGGGGTACATTTAGCTTAATCCTATTTTTTCCTTAACATTGTTTTGTTTTTTGTTTTTTTTAATAAGTATGACAAGAGAAACATTTTAGTTTTTTTTTGTTTTTTTATTTTTTTTTGTTTTTAATTTATATTTTGAGTTATGATTTTTTTATTATTTATTTACAGGCTTTTTTTTTACCACAAATCTTTCTTATTCTTTTCAATTTTTGTTTTTCTTTATAGGATAACTTGACCCACATAGTCTAATAGTCTATATTAAGAGCATCTCCACCGGTGTTTATGTGGAGGTTTTTGTTGACGTGGAATGGTGCAAACAAAAGTTTACGGGTGGAGACAAACGTTTGTGGATGCGTTTGTATTCTCAAACGTTTGAAATATGGGTTTGTATTGGCCCCACCACATCTACTACACACAAATCATATATACACACACACACACATATATATATATATATACTTATTATATAGTAGTAAAAGTAGGTAGTGATATGGAAAATGAGGTGGAGGTTTTTATTGGTTTATGGGTAGAGTAAAAAGTGGGGTTTTTTTAAAAAAATGGTTAGAGTATGATGTGATGATGAGGTGAATGTTTGAATTGGTTTATGAGTGTGGATGCTCTAATCTATCAATATATATATACATGTAAACAAATAACATCGCCATTTAGCGCAAGCATCAGACACAAGTTTTATTACAAACAAAATTGTATTAAAGTGAACACATATATTCTTTTGCCTTAATGGACGGGCCTACCCCCATTTGCACAAGTTTTTAAACGGGAATCTTATAAGTCAATAATGTATTTCGAAGTATTCATTTATGCTTCAATGACCAACGAATAAAGTCTAACTATCCGGGATATCCCAATGACAATAAGCGATTTCATATGCTCGTAATTACAGACATTGTTGGACACCTAAGCTCACTATCTCCTGTTTAGACGATTTCATATGCCCGTAATTACAGACAGCAAAATCCGATTAGGATTAGATTCGAACTTGAGACCTCCCTCCCTCGATCCCAAATTTTTCAGTTTTCCTACTATGCGAGTTGAGCTAAACGTCGTTGGCTCAAACTAATTACGTTCTAAATGAAAGTTAACCAAAGATGAATTAGTCTAGCGCTGCCTTGTTACTTCCCTTATGAGATGTCACGTTTTGTCATTTAGACGGATGAATGGAGCCCTTACTATCAATGGAGTATATCGTACAGTGTTAATTAAAGAACCGTACTGTCAAACCCTCGCCGGCCATCCATCCATCCATCTTCGTCCACTCCGTCGCCATTTGGCGGAGAAACCGCGGCTACCTTGTAACAATCGGCTCTCATTTCAACAAGCTCGGTAACTATTTATACCCTCTTGTATGTTCCATAGCTTTATTATTATTATTATTATTATTGCACACAAAATCATATGTTGATTGATTTATAGTGTTAGGGTATGTAGAAGAAGATGTTGAGTTAGGGTTTAGCAATGAGTGAAACAGAAGACACTAGTCATAGATCACTACAATCACATGTTTCATTTGATCTTCTCATGCCGTTTAACATCGAAAACAACTCTAAACGACTCAGAATGCTTCCGGCTCATCCCCAAATCCCAGTTACGTGCACCGAGGATTTGACGCTTGGTGTCGGGTCCCAGTCGAGAAATTCATCACAGCCGTTGTTTTACTCGCTTGATTCTTTGCCTCCTTTGAGCCCGTCGTCCTATAGGCCTCCCACTTCTGGTCCCGCCTCTAGTCAGGCGGTAGGTGATATTACACTTGCAGTTCCTCCGCGTAAGACGCATAGGCGGGCCAATAGTGATATTCCGTTTGGGTTTTCGACTATATTGCAGTCGTCACCGCCGTTGCTCCCGTTGAGAGGTGCTAATGGCTTTAACGGGTCTGCGAGTTTGAGAAATAATGTTAAGCTTGAATCGAATTGGGAGAAAACCGAAGGTGAAGTCGTGGATGATTTGTTTTCTTGTTATAGAAACTTAAACAGTCGTGGTAAGTTAAATACTTTTAGAACCGAAAACGGAGGGGATAGTAGTGATAACGAGGCTACAAGTAGTGTAATCGGTAGCGGTAACAGTAACAGTAACAACAACGTGCAGAGGTCAGAAATCTGTTTGGCTTCTGATAAAAAGGAAGGGCTTAAAAGGAGTGCGGCTGGAGATATTGCTCCAACACGGCACTATAGAAGTGTCTCTATGGATAGTGTTATGGTGAAGATGAACTTTGTTGACGAGCCACTTAAGCTGTTGCCTTCTCCCGGAGGGCAATTCGGTAAATTACCATCAAGTGACACGATTGATGCTAATTCGGATACATTTAGCTTAGATTTTGGAAACGGTGTGTTTAATGGGGCCGAGCTCAAGAAAATCATGGCTAGTGAGAACCTTGCCGAGTTGGCTTTAACCGATCCAAAGAGAGTCAAAAGGTGTGCAACCTTTTTTAACTTAATATCCCATGAAATTGATTGTGGTATTTAAAAGATTGTTGTTGTCTTTAAATAGGATTTTGGCTAACCGACAGTCGGCTGCACGTTCTAAAGAAAGGAAGATGAGGTACATTGTAGAACTGGAAAACAAGGTTCAAACTTTACAGAATGAATCAACAACGTTGTGTGCACAGGTTACATTGTTGCAGGTATGAGTTCTTAAAGAGTTAAAACTCCATTATTGTTTCTTTGTTTTTAGTAAGAAAATGTTTAAATATTATTTCTATTGATTTTGTTTATTTACAGAGAGATTTAACTAGCTTAACAAGTGAAAACAATGAGCTAAAGTTTCGTCTGCAAGCAATGGAAGAGCAAGCCCACCTTCGGGACGGTATGAATTAACATGTTATTTTATATATATAGTTAACATTTATTAATAAAGCATTCTAAATAATTAGTGGAAAATGATATAAACGAATGACATATTAGTTTTTGGTTTTTTGTTCTTGGCAGCTCTAAATGACACGTTAACTGCTGAGGTCCAACGTTTGAAGATGATGATGGAGCTAAGCGTGGATAGTGCTGATTTATCTCAGTTATCGATCAATCCACCAATGTTTCAGTTGCATCATCAGACACAGCAGCAGTCACGAGAGCAAACTGGCGGGACCACAAATTAGTAAAATCAATTAGTTGTTTAAGCCGGGCTTCGATAGGTTGTTACATGTATTTTTTTCATTCATTTGTTCTTTACATATCTTAAAAAAGAGAGGTGAAGCTGGGTGGTTGGTAATTGGAATAAGTATGGGTAAGAAAATGTGTTTATTTAAGTACATGTTGAAATGGGCTGGGTCTGTTTAGTGTTTAGGCTGGCCTTAAATTTTATTTTTCATAATATTTATCATTCAATAAATAATATTAAAAATTATTATCTCGAAATGTTGGACCACAGTGGTACGTATCAGTTACAAAATGGGTCATACTATGATAAAGCTGATTTATTATTCACATGTAACAACAGGGACATGCATAGTTTGCATACAGCCAAATGTTTTCAAAGAAACAAACTTTATATTTTTGTGTTTTGTCTTCCACCAAAGAAACTAAATTTGACGATGTGAGATATGACAAATTTCTTCAAGCATATGTGACTTTAATTTTTGATGATTATGATATGAAGTGGTAACCCTAAATGACAACATTTGAAGCATTGATCCCATAATCAACATGTTTAGAATCATGAGTCTTCACTCTTTATAATTACGTCTTGAGTGTTAAGCTTGGGATATGAACATCCATAACCAAGAGTTTTTGATCGTATGAAACATCTTTGGAAATTTTGGATACTGCCACAATCTAACTAACATATGGCCAGCAAGGATAATATGGATTGGCAAACACTAGGGGCCAATAACAAACCTCAACAAGGCAGCTTGTAAATCTGTCATAGAGTATCTATCACTATGAATTGAACCATATAAGTACCACACGGGCTATGAGAAAAGGGTTAGTATCTCAACGCTTACTCTATTTACTCCTACGCCTAATATCTTAAAAAGCTGATATTTACTTGGGTTATTCGAATTTTAAATGTTTTAACCCTTCGAATTCAATATTTGATTCAAATTTGGGTTGATCTCATTCAGATTAACAAAAAAGCACAATTCAATTTAAAAAGGCCACATTTTGTTAGTTGCAACTTGAATAGAAAAGAAATATCGATATTTAGATCAAGTTTGAAATTCGAAATCTAAATTCAATTGTTTTGCTCATTCGATTAATAAATTGGAAATTGAAGTCAAATCAAGTTTTAGTTTTTCATTTTAATATAGGACATTCATAGGCCACACACTTTCTCGAATTGTGATGAGAATAAGGTAACGTTTGGTACGTACTAGTAACAGATGGAATGGAATGACCATTGTCAATGAAATGAAATCACCAATTACACAAAACTATTCATCCAAACCCTTGTTTTTTTCGTATCATTCACTCTTTCACCGTTCTTTCTCACCGCCGCCGCCGCCACCACCACCATCACCGTCGCCCTGCCATTACCTTTTATTTGATAATTTTCTTTTTTACTTTTAAGATAATGGTATTTTTATCATTTGTATTTTATTTTTGCGTCTCTAGGTCTACTAAACAACATAAACTTAATAAACTTAAATGATTCTTCATCGTTAAGAATCTCTCACTCCGTTCAGATAGATCATTTATAGCAGCTTGCTATAATATTAAATTTACTAAAAGTGTGCTATTATTTGTTACAAAGATTAAATCCATGAAAACCGTTCGTGGTGTATCAGATTCCAACTCCCAAAACATAACGGATCTTCTTGCAGCGCTATGCTCGACTACACGTGCTTCCCCCGTGGCATTTTGTCTTATAAATGCAAATGCAACCCCACTACAAAAGTCTTACATCAAACCATTAAAAGAATCAAATATATAGCTTTATTTTATTATTAAAACTATGTTATAGCCACTTGAATATCACCTGTCTTAAAAGTAAACCAATTATTGAACAATAAAATAACAATGAAGATTTTCAGCATTTGGTAGCATTTTCTTTTTTTGTTAAACTTAGTACAATGATGAATGATTATAGTTAAAGAAGTAATTTCATGTAAATTAACCCCTTTTTTTAAGTTAATAACCACAATTTTTTAATATTTTCTGATGAATGATTGTGGATTAAATCACATGGAGTGGAGATATGGTAATTTTAGAAAGGATGTGATCTTTATACACCATCTTCATGCTGACTGGACATGCATATGTGGCTCGTATAGACCTATACATGCCGTATAGGCTACGCATGACTGACAAATGTACGAAGGAGACAAAAAAAAACAATTTTTTGCAGCCTATATGATCGTATAGACCTATACGAGAAGTACAGGTATTTAATTGCTCTTATAGCACCCGATACACCATAAAACCTATACGCGTCGTATAGGGCTATACGCCGTATAGATAACTTTTGTAGAAAAAAATCATAATATAATCTTAATCGAAGGTTCTCGGGGTACAACTACAAATTACTTAGCCAAGTATGTTATGTAAATTTAAATACAATTTATCTTATTATATTATTCAACCTTTCAATACTTTACTCGTCTTCAAGTCTTTATGTAAATATAACCTCGAAAGCATTTACACACTCTCTCTCTCTCTCTCTAACTTTCAAAACAAAGATAACAAAACATATAAAAGTGTAAGAAAAGTTTAAAAAAAAAATTTCTATACGACCCGTATATGGCTGTACGAGGCACCAAAAACAATGACGGACAACTTCTAACACAAACTGACACAACTCAGGTTTTATACGGCCCGTATATACGAGTCGTATAGACAAAAAGTGGTGTGTGAAAATTCATACTGATGTATGAAAATCCTAAGCCTTTTTAAAGTAGAGTAGATGTATAGCAGAGATAATGTATCTTTATGTTAAAAAAAGAGAGGAATTAAATGACTAGTAAAAAGTAAACTCTGTATAAGTATATTAAAGTATACTTTTCTTAAAGGACTGATAATAAGAGAATCATCTAATACAGTAAATTATTTAATATACATAAATTGAAAGTTCGATGTCGTTAACATCTTATTGATTCAAGTGGTGATCTGATATTGGACAAAGTTTTTTTTATTTTATTTTGTTTCGTAGTTTCGGTATCGTAACGAGCGTAATTAAAACAAATTAAATTTGTGTTGATTTATCGCCACAAATCCCGAGACCAACAACGCTCAGGTTTTACCGACTCACCACCGCAACGCCCAAGTTTTACCGACCCTTTTGTTTTATTCCGGTACCTTAAGTTGGTATTGACCGAATTCGTGTCAACTCATCGTCGTAATGCACCGGTTTTACCAATGCCCGGGTTTCAATGCTGAGGTTTTGTCAACTGCCCCACGCAACACGCCAGGTAAAAAAACTAGTTCAAATACAATAATAAGAGAATCATCCAATACAATAATAAGAGAATCATCCAATAGATAATCAAATTCAAATAAATAAATAACAATCATTCATAGTAAATATTACAAATAGCAAGTTATTATTAGGGTGTCTAGGAAGGGTGGGATGTAGGCATACCTCGTCTTTATCATCAAGAATAAAGAGACTGATTCTAGTAAAACCCTGACTTCAAAGCAAACAGTATAACAATAAAACGAATAAACTATGAGGTAGAATTTAAAAAGGTTTAGAATTTAGTACAAACAAAAGAAATTAAAGAAGACAAGAAAAAAAAATAATAAATAAATAATAGGGAAAAAAATAAATAAGTAAATAAATATGTAATAATAATAGAAAAATAATACTAATAATTTTTAAAAATAATAATTAGTAATAAAGAGTATTAAGTAGGAAAAGTTAATGCCATAGGATATATTTCTAACCAAAAAATCATATCATACCCCTAAAAGTCTTTAATCTAGTTCTACTTCTTCAAGTAATTTTATCATCAACCATATGCTCTAAGAGATGCAAGTCTACCAAGTCCAAGTCAATTTGAGTCTGTCTTACTCCTTTTCCCCTCTCTGTCTTACTCTTCTTCCCCTCTGTAGTAATGTTTTTTATCAATCTAACATGATATGTCGCTTATCTTCTCTTTACATGCTCGAACCATCTCAATCTTCCCTCTCCTATCTTATATGTGCATATTAGTTGCTCCTACTTTTTCCTGAAAATTCAAATAGATAAACGTATGAACCAAATGTTTCACTTGCATCTTTTTCTTTGATCAAATATAAGACATTGGGTTAGGTTATAACAGGAAGTACACTTTTTGTAGGAAGGGTAGGAAGTAATCTTGTCAATTGATTTTGAACATGAAGGGTTAAGATTAGTTTAGGTGGAAATCATGTGTTAAAACAAGGGAAATGACATAAAAGGAATAACACATTTGTTGACTTTCTCTCTTCACATTCAAGGCACATGTCAAATTCCCCCATCATTTTAAAGTGTCCATAACTTTTTTTACGACGTTTTTATTGAAAAACAAATTCACCATAATAATGAGTGTCTTTTTATCTTTTATATGAGTACCATATTGTTATATAAAAATTTAAAAAAAAATTAGTGGGTTTTTTACGTATTGTGTTTTACCAAAATTGTGTTATACAATTGTATTTATCATTGTATTTTTTATATTGTGCCATACAATTGTGTTTTTATTGTGTTTTTATCATTGTTTTTTTTTTCATTGTGTTTTTATCATACCTGGGGAGGCAGTTGTGACTCAACATCGACTACTAGTGACAGATATAGCCTTCAGAAATAAGCTGACTGTTCGAGAGAAGAAAGGTACACCGAGAATTCGATGGGGAAATTTGAAGGACGAAAATCTCCTACTGTTTAAGGATAAACTCTTACTGCATACGCGGGCTCGACTAAATGGGGACTCAACGCATATATGGGAAGCTATGGAGACAAAGATCATCCAAGTAGCAAAGGAGACTCTCGGGGTCACAACAGGAAAGACAAGTGGGCATAAGGAGTCTTGGTGGTGGAATGACGCAGTGCAAGACAAGATAAGGGACAAACAAGGATGTTTTAGGGAGCTAATGAGGTGCACGAATGAGGAGGAGCGAGTGAAATTGAGGGACAACTACAAAACGGCCAAGATAGAGGCGAAGAAGGCAGTGGCGGAAGCAAAGAAGGCGGCCTTTAAACGGATGTATGAAAGTCTAGAAACAAAAGAGGGGGAACATGCTATGTTTAAGATTGCCAAAGCCAGGGAGCGTAGAAGGCAAGATCTAGGACCGGTGAAGTTCATAAAGGATACAGATGGGCATGTACTAGTCAAGGAGCAGGACATCAAGCTAAGATGGCAAACCTACTTCCACAATCTTTTTAACAATGGGAGAGCTTTCCAAGAAGAACATGACAACACAAACTTTCAACGACAACAATCGAATAACTGCTACTACCGACGGATCACACGAGAAGAGGTGAAGGATGCACTTAGGAGGATGGGAAGGTCTAAGGCGGTTGGCCCAGACAACATACCCATCGAGGTGTGGAAGTGTCTGGGGGAGGAAGGAGTCATGTGGTTAACTACTCTGTTCAATAGTATTCTCAAATCAGGTAAGATGCCAGACCAGTGGAGGAGCAGCGTTGTATTCCTATCTATAAGAACAAAGGAGACGCCCAATGTTGTGGTAACTACCGAGGAATCAAACTACTAAGTCATACTATGAAGCTATGGGAAAGAGTGATTGAGGTGAGACTTAGACGAGAAACTCAGGTTACGGTCAACCAATTTGGCTTCATGCCGGGGCGTTCCACCACAGAGGCAATACACCTTATAAGAAGATTAATGGAAAAGTATAGGGAGAAGAAGCGTGATCTACATATGGTATTTATTGACCTAGAAAAGGCCTACGACAGTGTGCCACGACAGGTGCTCTGGGAGTGCTTGGAGGGTAGAAGAGTGCCCAGGAAATACATAGAGATAATTATGGATATGTATACCAGGAGTGAAACAAGTGTCCGTGCGCCAGTGGGGGATACTGATTTCTTTCCTGTAGAGGTAGGTCTTCACCAGGGGTCAGCGTTGAGCCCGTTTCTTTTTGCAGTAGTCTTGGATGAGTTGTCAAAGTCGATTCAGGGGACTCTCCCGTGGTGCATGATGTTCGCAGACGATATTGTGTTACTGGCTGAGAAAAAACAAGATCTAAACATGAGGCTTGAGGAGTGGCGAACAACCTTAGAGACAAAAGGTTTAAAGATTAGCCGATCTAAGACGGAGTACCTCCACTGTGATTTTGGTGGGATAAACGACAATGAAGACGCACATATCACAATTGAAGGGCAGGTGGTCCCGCAGGTAACGAAGTTCAAGTATTTAGGATCATTTGTACAGAGCGATGGGGAATTAGACAGTGATGTGACCCACCGAGTTCAGGTAGGATGGTGTAGATGGAAAGCAGCCACAGGTATATTGTGCGACAAGAGTTTCCCGACTAAACTAAAGGGAAAATTCTATAGGGTGGCAGTTAGACCTGCAATGCTATATGGAACAGATTGTTGGGCCATCAAGAAGGCACAAGTGCGGAAGATGGAGGTAGCAGAAATGAGAATGCTACGTTGGATGTGTGGGCACACAAGGCTAGACCGAATAAGAAACGGTGTCTTTCGCGAGAGATTAGGGGTGGCGAACATAGCAGACAAGATAAGAGAGTGGAGATTGAGATGGTTTGGACATGTAAAGAGAAGACAGACGACGAATCCTGTTAGATCCGTAGAAAACATTACTATAGAGGGGAGGAGGGGTAGAGGACGACCGAAATTGACTTGGGATGAGAGGATTAGGCATGATTTGATAGACCTAAACCTCTCCGATGACATGGTTGAGGATAGGAATTCGTGGAGAAGTAGAATTAAAGTTAAGGATTTTTAGAGAGAACTGAATACCTTAGGGCTTAGACTTAACTTATTTAGGTCACATACCATAATGGTATTTCCCTTACATATATTATTATTATTATTATTATTATTATTATTATTATTATTATTATTATTATTATTATTTTTATTATTAGCTTTTATATAGCTGTTAAACTGTGATCTTATTATTAATATTATTATAATTAGTAGTAGTTTTTATATAACTATTAAACTTTGATTTCCTTTATTTTGCTTCATTCACATGTACTTAGAGCCGAGGGTCTCTCTGGAAGCCACCTCTCTATTCCTTTGGATAGAGGTACGGTGTGCCTACATCCCACCCTCCCCAGACTCCACTTATAGCTTTGCTGTCGGTGGGATTTTACTGGGCATGATTGATTGATTGATTGATTGTGTTTTTTTTAATTGTGTTTTTTACATTGTGTTTTTCCTAGTGTTTTTTTCGACGGCCGTTTTCCGATGACTTTTTTTCGGCGACTTTTCGGTGAATTTTTCCGGCAAAATTTCTCGAGGATTGTTTTCCGGTGACTTTCCGACGACTTTTCCAGTGAAATTTTCCGGCGGAATTTTCATAGACTTTTCCGGCGAGGCGGCGGCGGCGGGGGGTGATGGTTGTGGTGGCGGTGGGCGGTGGAGTGGTGGTGGATGTAAGAGATGAGTGAAAATGTAAGCGAGTTTTATGTAAGTTGGTTTTTGAAATTAATTTAAGTGAGTTTTGAGATTAAAGCAAGTGAGTTTTGATATAAAAGTGTTAAGACTAAAATATCCTCCTTCCTAGCCTTTTAGTAAAATCAAACTTCTTACTTGAACCAAACCCATAAGACATTTATTAAACCGTTTATCAGTGTTTATATTTGTCAAAATTATGACTTCTGTATTTTTCTACATAAATTTGGTTTTTATTAAATACTATTTTTTAAGATACAGATATTTTTGTTTTTATTATTTATCAACCTAAATATTTTTAGTTTAAAATGTATAAATTTAATTTAGAAACTAATAAGCTATTTGTAGTTATTACATGGATCAAAATACAAAACGCATGTAACATGAGAATGTTATAGCTTGTTGTGAGAGGATTGGTATAAGTTCAATGTATAGCTAGACGTATATTGTAAATGTTCTGTGATGGTTTTGTTGGGTGTATCTTGGTCCTCGGCTAGTGTCTTGCTAGACCCAGGTCGGTTAATTGGTGTATTTTTAATAAATTTTTTTCTTTAAAAAAACCTGAGAATATTATAATTCTGATAAATAGTTTGATTAATAATATAAAAGGAAAAACAAACCCAACGGTCACATTTCCAGTCATTTTCACATGACCCCTTGTAGTTTAATCTTCTTCTCTTCCTCCTTCTTAAACCCTTCACACACCTTTTCCCTCTCATCATCATCATCATCATCATCATCATCATCATCCACAGTTCTCTCAATCTCCTCCAATTTCAATTTGTTGAAGAATCTGGAAGAAAATGAGTAATCGAAAGCTAATGGTGGAGGTTTGCAATGCCAAGAACTTGATGCCCAAAGACGGCCAAGGAACAGCGAGCGCTTACGTGATCGTTGATTTCGATGGCCAGCGGAGGCGGACCAAGACAATTTCCAGAGATCTGAACCCGCAGTGGGACGAAAAGATCGAGTTCCTGGTACACGATGTGGCCTCCATGGGGACCGACATTCTCGAGCTCAATGTTTATAATGATAATAAGAAAACCGGTAAACGGAGTACCTTTCTCGGGAAGGTTAAAATTACTGGTAGCAGTTTTTCCCAATCTGGATCAGAGGCCTTGGTTTATTATCCCTTGGAGAAGCGGAGTGTGTTTTCGCAGATCAAAGGCGAAATCGGGATTAAGATTTGTTATGTTGATGAAGAAACTGTTGCGGCTGATTCGGCTGCAGAAGAAAAAAAGCCTGATGCGGCCGAAGCTCCTCCGGCAGAGACCGAAGAAAAGGAAAAGCCGCCGGAGGAGGAGGCGGAGGCCAAAGCCAAAGAAAAACCGGTGGAAGAAAATAAGAAAGATGAGAAACCTGAGGATCAAAAGAAAGAGGAGGCATCGGCACCAGCCACAGAAACAACTGCTGCGCCTCCTCCTGTGGAGAATGCTGCTATAGCTCAGTCGCCTAAGCCGAAGCAGGTAGATGAGAGTCTCCAACTAGCCAGGAAACCATCAAATTTGGATTCTGATGTGGTTTCGCTTTCAGGCCATCATCATCATCATTGTGGAATGAGCGCCTTCGATCTGGTGGTTCGGATGCCGTTTCTGTATGTTAGGGTTGTAAGGGTGAAAAGAGCGGACAACGAATCCGATGATTCTACGGTTTACTACGCTAAGCTGGCAATTGGAACTCATAGTATCACCACCAATGCACAAGGTGAAGCCAAAGCTTGGGATCAAGTGTTTGCATTTGACAAACAAGGTTTGAATTCAACTTCTTTGGAAGTTTCGGTTTTTGATCGGAAGAAGAAAGTATTAGAAGATGGGAAAGAAGAAGTTACCGAAAGTTGTTTAGGATCGGTGTCGTTTGAGTTGCCTGAAGTCCCTAAACGAGTGCCGCCGGATAGCCCATTAGCGCCACAGTGGTACACTCTCGAAGGCTCACCAGAAAATGTTTCAGCGACTGATGTTATGCTCGCGGTTTGGTTAGGTACACAAGCCGACGAGACGTTTCAGGAGGCGTGGCAATCGGATTCGGGTGGGTTGATACCCGAGACCCGAGCCAAGGTTTATCTTTCTCCGAAGCTGTGGTATTTGAGACTAACGGTTATTCAAACCCAAGACTTGCAGCTCGGTTTTGGACCCGAGCCTAGAGTGAAAAACCCGGAGCTGTTTGTTAAGGGTCAGCTTGGTCCGCAGCTGTTTAAGACAAATCGGACGACGGTTGGGTCGTCTAGTACTTCTTCGAATCCTATATGGAATGAAGATTTGGTTTTCGTTGCAGCCGAGCCGTTTGAGCCTTATTTGGTGATTACTGTCGAAGATGCATCCAACGGTCAAACTATCGGGCACGCGAAGGTGCAGGTAGCTAGCATAGACAAGCAGACAGACGATCGGTCAACGCTTGGGTCAAGATGGTTTAACTTGGTTGGTGATGAGAGTAGGCCATATGCTGGTAGAATTCATGTTGGGGTTTGTTTAGAAGGCGGGTATCACGTGCTCGACGAGGCGGCTCACGTGACTAGTGATGTCCGCCCCACCGCGAAGCAACTGTCCAAACCGCCAATTGGGGTGCTTGAAGTCGGCATTCGGGGGGCCACGAATTTACTACCGGTGAAAACAAAGGACGGTACACGTGGCACGACTGATTCCTACGTGGTTGCCAAGTACGGGCCAAAATGGGTTCGGACCCGAACCATACTTGATCGGTTCAATCCACGGTGGAACGAGCAGTACACGTGGGATGTATATGACCCGTGCACGGTGCTCACTATTGGTGTGTTTGATAACGGGCGGTACCGAATAGGGGAGGGAGATAATAAGCCGGGTAAAGATGTACGACTCGGGAAGCTTAAGGTTCGACTTTCGACACTTGACACAAACCGGGTTTACATGGGTTCTTATTCTCTAATCGTGTTGCTCCCGAATGGAGCCAAGAAAATGGGTGAGATTGAGATTGCGGTTAGGTTCTCGTGTTCATCATGGATCAGTCTACTCCAAGCTTACTCGACCCCGATGCTTCCACGGATGCATTACGTGCGTCCTTTGGGTCCCATACAACAAGATATGTTGAGACATAATGCTATGAAGATTGTGACCGCAAGACTGGCTCGGTCGGAACCTGCATTGGGTCAAGAAGTGGTTCAGTTTATGTTGGATTCGGATACTCACACTTGGAGCATGAGGAGAAGCAAGTCGAACTGGTTTCGGATAGTTAACGGCTTGTCAAAAGCAGCCACATTGGCGAGATGGCTTGACTCAATCTGCACCTGGGCTCACCCACCGACAACTGTCTTGGTCCATATACTGCTCCTGGCTATTGTCTTATGCCCACATCTAATCCTGCCCACAATTTGCTTATATGCCTTCTTGATTGTGTCGTTGAGATACCGTTACCGAATGCGGGCCCCGGTCACAATGGACCCGAGGCTCTCCCAAGTCGATTCTGTGGGACCCGACGAGCTAGATGAGGAGTTTGACGGGTTTCCAAGTTTAAGATCACCAGACCAGATCCGTATCAGGTATGACCGACTACGGGCCCTAGCAGGCCGGGCTCAAACACTGCTCGGTGATGTGGCGGCGCAGGGCGAGAGACTAGAGGCATTATGCAACTGGAGAGACCCGAGGGCAACCGGGATATTTGTGGTGGTTTGTTTATTAGCATCACTAGTGTTCTACATTGTGCCATTCAGGGCATTTCTGCTAGGTTGGGGATTCTTCTACATGCGCCACCCTCGGTTCCGTGGCGACATGCCGTCACTTCCGGTCAACTTTTTCCGGCGACTCCCACCACTCTCTGATCAGATCCTATGAACCATGCTATATTTCATTTAAATGTTTTGTTTGTTTATTTATTTTGGTAGCACCTTTTAGTGCACTCCCCTTGAAATGGGATTCTTAATATATTTTTTCTTTGTTAGTAACACACAGAACACCAAGTACAATCATAAACTAATTTCTGTTCCAAACAATGTGTGATACATATTACTCGGTTAACCGAACAACAAAACAATATAGCGTATAAAAATCTCAAATGCCCTCCAAAAACAATACTGCTGTTTGTTTATTTCATTTAAATGTTTTGTTTGTTTATTTATTTTGGTAGCACCTTTTAGTGCACTCCCCTTGAAATGGGATTCTTAATATATTTTTTCTTTGTTAGTAACACACAGAACACCAAGTACAATCATAAACTAATTTCTGTTCCAAACAATGTGTGATACATATTACTCGGTTAACCGAACAACAAAACAATATAGCGTATAAAAATCTCAAATGCCCTCCAAAAACAATACTGCTGTTTGTTTATTTCATTTAAATGTTTTGTTTGTTTATTTATTTTGGTAGCACCTTTTAGTGCACTCCCCTTGAAATGGGATTCTTAATATATTTTTTCTTTGTTAGTAACACACAGAACACCAAGTACAATCATAAACTAATTTCTGTTCCAAACAATGTGTGATACATATTACTCGGTTAACCGAACAACAAAACAATATAGCGTATAAAAATCTCAAATGCCCTCCAAAAACAATACTGCTGTTTCTAAGTTAAGTTTTGTATGGTGTTTACTGTAGCTGTACACAACCTGTGGTATCATCACACGAGAATCTGCGATCTGGCGGCCCCACGACGACAAACCTTCCTGCCCTTTTTGCTCAAAGCACAAACGCATATTTCAAGAAGTTCATAGTCTTCTTCCCAAAACAATAGAGACGCTTTTTCAGGGTTTTCCAAGAGCAATTTGAATGTCAAAAATCCAGCAATTGTCCATGTTTGGTAAAGTCTAGATTGTTTCCCTATAAACTTCCCGCTTTTGGTGTCATAATATTCGGGCCAGTGGTCAGCTTGCAATCGCTTCTCAGCAAGATCGACTGCCTTTCTTGCTAATTCTATTCTATCCATCTTGATGCAGGCTAATGTAAACTTAAATATACAAGAAACACAAAGGAGTCAACTTTTTGATCAAGAAACATTTTGAGAAAATAAAAACAATGTAAAAAATTACCTGCCACAAAAGAGTTGGCCATGAACCGCCGTTGTGATAAGACCACGGTCTGTAATTAACGGATAACTTATGAGTTTAATATAACGTAAGAGTTTCAGTATAATAATACGAAACTTTATAGAAAAAGTGATTTTGGAGGTTTTATTCGTTTGGATAAAACACAACCAGAGTTGACCCGTTATTATAACGGGTCAAAATTGCTACCTTTACACACAATAGTATATAAAACATAAATAAAGAGAAACTCACGTGTTCTTCGGGTCACTACCGGTAATTATGCGCCACTCTTCTAATTCCAAAGCCGGGTAGACAATCTTAAGAGGCATGTGACCCACAAGATCATCCCATTTGGATTCTATCAAATTCAATATTGAATTGTTTTGTCTTGGAGTGCTCAAAGAAGAAACAATTGACCAAATGTTACCGAGTGTAAAAAATCTAAAATCCATATGTGCAGGCTGTAGGTTACCGATCATGTAACCTCCTTGTTCGGGAATCCAATCCATTAACCAATGAGGAATCTGGGTAAATGTTGAATTTGTTTGTTGCTTCTGTAGAATACTCTTCGGTTTTATATCGATAAATTTCGTTAATTTTCTTCAAATCTATCCAATAATATTCTCTAATATGAAAAGATAATGCACTAAGTCTATTGTTGATTGTCCTCACTAAATTCTTGGAGCTTTCATCTAAAGCAAGCATCTCACGCGCACATCTTAAAGCTGAGTAAAATAATGACTGCGAATGGGAGAAGAAGTCAAAAAAAACGTCAAAGGTCAAAGAAATAAGTCAAAAAAGAACTCACTTGGATCTCCAAAGGGTGGCCATGGATACCCATTCTTCTATCAATCATACACGAGCCATCCGTGACTAAAAGAGACGGGAACGTATCGAATCCGTCGGATAAGCATAAATTTAAAAATAAGTTTAATGCCCGTTTGCACATCTACCCGTTCTTGCATTGCATAATCACCTGTGATCTTGCTATAAGCTCTCAACAAGATGATCCACCATAATCCTGAATTGGAAATTCAGAATCAACACATAAACAAACAAACAAACAGACAAAAGTTACAATACCATAATGACAATAAAAAATTTCACTTTACCAGAGTCAACTGGTGCAACGCGACCTATAGCCGATTCCCCAAAATCCGGGTCTAAAACTTCTTCTACCTTAGTATCGTCAAGAGGCACGGTTCTTATTTTAAAACTCGCGGACATTAGCCCCTGTCCGGGACTGTAGCAGTCAACCGTTTTCTCCCAACTCTTGAAAACAACAAAGGGACATCAATGGAAGTGCAAATGATTATGATTTTGGTAATTTTGGTAACTTCACAGTAAAAGATTCCTCAGAAATGTAATGAATATGTAATTTAGTGATCAAGATCCAATCTTGAATCAGTAACATACATAATTCATCAAGAAAACCAATAAAAAGAAGATTTTTTTACAATTATTATAGGGGTGCAAATGAGCCGACCCGTCGCGAGCTACTCGAGATTGGATCGATAAAAACCTCAAAACAAGCCCAGCTTTTCCAAGCATTAGCCGAGCCCGAGCCTCAAATAAAGATCGTTTTCTTATCGAGCCCGAGCTTGAGCCTTGTATGCGAAGCTTGTTGAGCCTTGTGTATTTGTAAGTTTTACCTCTTTTGGACTTCTATGTACTAATTTAACACTGCACAGCCGAGCTTTAGCTCGCTTAAGATACTACAAGAGCTCAGGCTAATAATTGGGTCGTTCAAGGTCCTACACGAGCTCAAGCCGAGCTTAGTCTCATTTAAGGTTTTTTCTCAAAATATACAAAAAAAAATAAAAAATAAAAAAGACATGTAAATCAATTTATATCTAATAAACAAGCGTCCGAGCTTGAAAAGATAACTAACAAGCTTAAGTCAAAAACTCAAAACAAGCCGAGCTCGTTTACACCCTTAAGTTAAGTGATCAAGATCCAATCTTGAATCAATAATACACACAATTCATCAACAAAACCAATAAAAATAATATCCAACATTACCTGCAACTGCAAAGTATGCAAAAGAAAGTTTCTAACAATCTCTCTTTCTCCCTTCAACAAAAATGCCAAGGCAGAAGGCACACAGTCCCTAATAAAAACCTGATCATAATCCAACGGCACCTTATCCCCGGGATCATTCGCAGCCAACGTCCCGACCGGGTTACCGCAGTACGTCACCACCGCAGCCCTCAACAACCACCACGCCTCCTTCTCCGCAGCCGATTCCAATCTCTCAGCTTTTGCATTCTTTAACACAGTTTCTTGATCTTCCAATATTACCCCTACAGTTTGACCCAATTTACCACCACCACCGCCGTGCACGTAAACACTTTCGAAATTTGATTCATTTACACGGGTGGGTTCTAAAGTAGTTGAATAATTAGCAACGCAATTGGGTTTGATATTGATATTATTATTGTAACCCCAATTATGATTAAATACAGAGAAGGGTTTCTGGAATTGATTGATTGCAGAGATGCGATTTAGAATTGGGGGTTTGGTGGGTCCGAAAACGGGTCGGGTTTGGATTAAGAGGGTGTAACCGAACTTTAATTGGTGAATCTTGATGGCGCTCATGGATGAACTATGTAAAATTAATGATCTTTTTTTATTGCTAAAACTGGATGAAGTTTTTATTGGTGTATTGGAGGGGATTTGAAAGTAGGTGATTGGGTGGTGACTTGAGGGAGAAGAATGCAGTCTTTGGGATATTTTTTTTAAAGTATTATCAACTTATTTTGGAATTGCGAATATCTTCACACTTTTTCTTAATTGAAGTTAAGATAAATATATACATCAATAATTTATAATTTTGCAATTCATACGGTGTATTATTTACAGGTGACACATATTTGGTGATATACAAATGTGTCATGTGTGTAGAGGTGTAAAAAAATCCAGGTTGGGCCGTCAACTCGGTTTATTATTAGATTCGTTTCACCAGAAAAACTAGTTTGGACCTGACTCGGCCCGTTGCTTGGTATACCAATCCATAGTTTAATTCCCTAAAACCGGTTTCGGATTGACTCGATATGAAAAGCATGTCAAAAAACCGTGTTTTAAACCCTAAGCCGGTTTGAACCCAACCCTAATAGATTTGATAGGTATGGACATTTTTCCTCTTAAACTGGTTTATAACCCGAACGGTTTTTAACAAACCGAATTTTATTTAACATTGATCAGCCCAACTCGATTTATAACCCAAACCTGTTTGCAAAAAATAGCAAAAAGAAAGAAAAAGGTTCTGTACACCTCTACACATGTGATAAAAGACGCATGCAGATGCTATAATTAATAAAAGTTATCTTTACATATCCGTGAGTAAAAAATCTTAAATATGCATATTTAACTATAAACGCATGTTTGGATTACAAGCTTTCTAATCCATGTTTGTGAAATTCTTTAAACTTAAGGTCGTGTTTGTTTCACATAATGAAATGGAACTGAAATTAGAATTTGCATAGAATTTGGAACTAGAAAGAACTGGATTTGAAATCTGAACACTCCAATAATAATTCGAATCTAATTCAATTCTTGATGTGTTCGTTTAACAAATGAATCGGAATCTATCACCATGAATGCCACCGCATCCCCACCAAGTTCAGGTCAAGAACCCAGGTCGCGTCGAGTCAACCGACCGAGACTACAGTCTGGGTCTACGTTCTGTGTTGCGTTCGGGTCTATGCTCGACGATCTGGGTCTATGTTTCGTGATGTGCTGAAAACGGTCTATAAAATATTAACCTAACCTAGACACTCTAGTTTTAAATTTATAAACCTAAACTCTCCTAATGCTAGACCGCTAGACAGGCAAGTATAGCTATTGACTGTAGTAAAGCCTAATGAAGTCCGAATATCGAACCTAAAGGACACTAGCGACACCTAAAACTAGACTCTGACTTAAAACGTAATGATTTTACTGATTGGACAATTAACTAATTAAACTAAAAACTGACACTAACAGACAGAGACTTAAACACTATGACCTAGACGAACTCAAAGATATGAGAAGCACTACTAAGGTTTAGAATCCATATTGTAACTCTTGGATTTCTCTCGGCTATGGAAACTCTTATGGAACCCGGGATCTTAAAATATGACACCCTTAGACAACCTAGTGGATCCCTCCCTAATCATTCTCTAGGTGTGACATAAAAGAAAACTTACCGGTTGGTCGGATTACCTGTCAGTCTCTCAAAAAATACTAAAGTACCCTAAAAGACAGATCACTCGTCAGTCTCACTATCTCAATACACCCTAAAGTGCAAGGGGTAACCTAAGAACAATCTATAAGACACGGAATTACAATGAAACTAGAGAAATCTAGGAAACCTCCTGTTAGAGCGTTCTAGCCTAAACACCTAACCCCAAAGAGTATAACATCGTTAAGTCCTTTTTAACGACGAAGCACTGGAGACCAGTTTTTTTAAATTTGGGACCGCCAGTGACAGTAAAATGAATAGGGATTATTATTGGATTATTAAAATCCAACAAACCGAGTCTTAATAACACGTAGAACGTTTTCAGTTATACAAGTCTCAAAAATAATATTCAATTACAAAGTTTTAAATAACATACTATTAAATAGAGCTGATCCAAGCCCCATATTTTATTTATTAATTTTGTTTTAACATTGATTTTGGTTCGTTAAAATAACAAAGAAAAATGGGGAGAGCATTCGATGAACCAAAAATCAGAGAGCTTGGACCGAATTCCTTGCTGGATATTGGGTTGTTCCCGCTTCTTGCCAATGGATAGCAATTTCTTTCTAGGTGCAGGTCAGACCCAAGTCTTTAGTTTGTTTTGGCCCCTGAAAGTGTTGTGTATAATGTACACGATACCCTCTACCTTGTTTTTATTACAGGAAAGAAGTTGTTTGGTGTTGGGATATAGTTTTTCATCTAGGTTGTCAAGTACACAGTTTTTTTGTAGACGTTGTAAAACTAGGCTGAGATTACCTTAATTAAAAAAGCATCTAACTTTTAGTTATATTTTCAGAATAATTTGTGATTTGGATATTACAAGATCATAGTAGACTGTCTTTTGTGGTACATTCATTATATATATTATATAGTTTTGAAAGGGAAATAAGCATTGTCTTGTACGGATTACACAACCAACCAAGAAATCATAGCATCTGAATTTTAAATTAGACCAGCATATACGCATCCTTCTGACAATTAAGCATAATTACATGAGTGATACAACTAATTACTAAGATTAACTTTAAATAAAATATATGTTATAATATATTTATAATCCCAACAGGCCATCAAGAATATTGGAATTATGCGTATTCATTGTCTATACCGATTGAAAACAATCGAAGAACCAACAAGATTCAATCATTCAAATGCTTGTACGAAATGGAGTTGGAAATATTTATAGAGTGTAACGACTTGATGTACTTGAATTTCTTTGAAATTTCCGCCTTGTGGAACTATCTGTCGATCAGAGAACTATTTATACCAATGTTAGGTTAAAATGAATCATCAACTCCTTCAGCGCCTCTTCAAAGTCTTGGCTCCTGCCCACAAAAACAATATCGATTTTGCGGTTAATTTTAATTGATTATGGGTTTACACAAATTTCCCAAAATCATGCATAATATGATGAGTAAAAGGGAAACGCTTATCATCTTCGGCAGTCATTAATGTACCTAAAGGCTATTTGTGTGTATATGTTGGTGAAAACAACAATATGAAAAGATTTATAGTCCCATTATCGTATCTTAAACATCCTATGTTCCAAACCTTGCTTAACATGGTAGAAGTGGAGTTCGGGTATACTCATCCTATGGGAGGTCTCACATCTCCTTGCAAAGAAGAGACATTCATTAAACTCATCGACAGTATACAATTAATATGATGTATTGTGGGTCTATGGTTTTTCTTTTTTTTTTGTTGCAATGTAGCTAAGCTAGTGAGTGCTTTAAATGTTAAGGTTCAATGTCTAATTATAATCCCGATCAGAGTTCATCACACAAATGGGGTATATGGTTGGTAAAGGTAACATAAAGCTTTAACATAAAAATTATATATATATATATATATATATATATATATATATATATATATATATATGTTTGAGATTTGTGCTTTTCATTTTGTAACATGTTTAGGTTTAAAACATTTACTAAAAATCAGTTAAGTTTTTCAAAATAACAAATATACCCCTTTATTTAAAAAAAAGGATATAAATACCTCCTTCATCTATCACTAACTAGATGAACATACGTTTGTGCCTTTCATTTTCCAACATGTTTCGGTTTAACTCTAACTGTCGTTAAAAGACATGATAGATATGATGTAATGCCACGTCTAGAAAAATGGCATCAAATGAAACAATGCATATGTTATATTAACATAAAATGCAGTGCTACAAGTCATAAAAGATGAGGATTAGTTTTTATATAACATTACACCACAAGTAATTAGTCCTAATAAAGTAAGTGGTATGTAAATTCTAAGGTGCACCACCTTGATTCTTCATATAAAAGAAGTTGGTTGGGGTCGGACTCTAGTTTCTTCGTCTAGGTTGCCAATAAGTACATATTTTTGTCGATGTTGTAGTAAAACTAGGATGAGTTTGTCTTTTTTGAAATAACTTAAGGTTCTTATGGTTATTAATTATCTCTTCAGAATATTTGTGCTATAGATTGTACCCGCGCTTCGCGGCTAGGGCGTGTATTTGCGATTTGCCGTTACAATGATGCATTATAAGGTTGTTTCATCCTGCATAGGTGCATGGTGGTGGAAGCATACAGAGGGATTTTTTTCATGATGTTACATGTATACATTGCAATTGAAAGTGCTTTCCAACACACCAACCAACTGCATTAAAGACAACTCAAATTAAGGATGCAATGAAACTAAAAAACAAACTCTCCAATGTAAAGAAAAAATAAAAAAATATAAAATATAAAATCTGACAGTAATTATTTAGTTTAATTTATACATGCTAGAGCTATATTGATTATATAATCTAGTTTGTTTCAATTCAGTCATTTAATAATAGGTATTCACAAAAATTGACCTTTTAGTCAAACTGAACCCAAGCGTTAAGGTCAGACACTCAGACTCGGTAACATCAAATTGACATTTGATCTAAGGCATATGAGTTGAAAAAAAATAACGAAAGAATCACACCGAAACACGTCTTGCGAAGTTTATGTGTGGTTTCTAAAGTTCGAGTTGTGGGCGCTTATAAAATTTACTTCGATTCTATTACTATGTTACAGTAATTGTAGTTAACTCATAACACGAATAATGGTGTACGGTCCACAATTAGTTCCAGTACTGAAGAAACACTAACCGGACCCCGGGCAGATTACGGATAACCTGGGGGTTAGATAGATGTTTCCCACGAGGGGTTAGACCCAGAGAAGATGGTTCTTCTGATAACCTGCAAAACAGACACCGTGAGCTTGTCACTGAGAAGGGGGGGGTTCCTCCTTGTGACCACCCTCCGGCGTGAGAATCAGACTAGATTGCTCTTTAAATATAAGTGTATATTAAGAGATTGCTAGAGCAGATATCAGGTATATTATGATGATACAAGATAAAATATGATAAGATGAGATGGTCATACCATTTGTGGTATTTATAGCCGAAGGTAGGTTTCCAAGGAGGTGTGGCCGGCGCAACAGTGTTCCTGTTCCACCAACAGTAACCTACGCACGTGCCCTGCTGGTAGTTGGTGGGTAGGCAGCGGCTGATAGTGACCAGGCCCGCTGTGTACTATTCCTTTTCCACCAACTGCCGGCTATGCACGTGGTATGGCAGTAGTTGGTGAGTAGGCAGCGGCTAATAGTGACATACAGTACAGGAGCCTGCTGCTCGCCATACTGTTGTCAATAAGCTGTCGTATCTTTAGTCAGATCTTTTTCCCATACCTCGTCAGGTACAGTACAGAAGATCTTCCCGTATCGTACGGACTGGCTTACTTGGGCGGGAGTATTCCCCCTCCCGCCCTTGTGCGGGATTGTTCCCGGCTTTGCTCATTCCTTCAGGTGACACTGAATGATTGAGAGCTAAGTGCCTTGTGCGTGTAGCCTTGCTGCGCGGGTGGCCTTCCCTGATGGCTTGTATCCGAAGCTGCGGGAACAGGCGGAGTCCTTCACCATCGGGAGGCATTTCCTGCGGGAACAGCTTGCGTACTGCGCGTAAGGACGTCACGTCTCTGAGCATGGTTGGTCCTGCGGATCCAGTTGGTTTCTGCGCAGACGTCCCTCTTCAAGGTGAGTCTTGCGGGTCCAACTGGGCTCTGCTGGGACCTACCTCTTCAAGTCCCCCCAGTCCAATGTTCTTCTCATGAGTGTTTAATAAAGTGAGGTGAACTTTTGGACTTAAGCAAAGGGTTTTGAAAAGGGTTTTTTAAGGTTTTCCATGGGGATTCCTCCCGCGGAAGTCCTTGTCACTTGCAGAAATTCCCGAGTTTCCTGCTTGGTCTTTGGGTATGATGCGGGTAGGTCTGTAACCTCCTCGTAAGTCAGGAGCGTTGAGTCCCACTTGTGTGGATTCTCCATGAGGTTTTGGTAGTTTTGAACATAGTGATCAATTATGTTAAAACCACCAATTCCATCCTGGAGCTTCAAACAACGTAGTTCTCGACGTTCCCGCTATGCGGGGATGTTATTTCCGTTTCCGCAAGCATTGCCCAGAAGATCCTTCTTGGTTTCAATTCCCAGCGGAGCGCTAGGTATGTGAAGGGTTTTGCCTTAACACTGTACCCGCGCTCGTCTTACGGTTACTTTACTTCCAAGGTATTCCTGGCGTCAATTCCCTGCGGGTGCTAGGTATGTGAAGGGTTTTGCCTTTACACTGTACCCGCACCCGTCTTATAGTTACTTGGTTGCCGAGGTATACTTGGCTTCAATTCCCTGCGGGTGCTAGGTATGTGAAGGGTTTTGCCTTAACACTGTACCCGCATCCGTCTTACGGTTACTTGTTTGCCAAGGTTTTCTTGGCTTCAATTCCCTGCGGGTGCTAGGTATGTGAAGGGTTTTGCCTTAACACTGTACCCGCATCCGTCTTACGGTTACTTGTTTGCCAATGTTTACTTGGCTTCAATTCCCTGCGGGTTCTAGTTATGTAAAGGGTTTTGCCTTAACACTGTACCCGCATCCGTCTTACGGTTACTTGTTTGCCAAGGTATTCCTGGCGTCAATTCCCTGCGGGTGCTAGGTACGTGAAGGGTTTTGCCTTAACACTGTACCCGCATCCGTCTTACGGTTACTTGTTTGCCAAGGTTTACTTGGCTTCAATTCCCTGCGGGTGCTAGGTATGTGAAGGGTTTTGCCTTAACACTGTACCCGCATCCGTCTTACGGTTACTTGTTTGCCAAGGTAAGGGGTATTTTCCCGCTTTTTTGAATTTTGAATTTTGAAATTCGAAGAGTTGGTGGAAAGATAAGAACAGTCCAAACCTCTGAAACGTCGTGCGACGGTTTCTTCTGACTGTGTCAGGACGTGCAGGAAGTTATGGTGACGTGACAGTACATGGTCATTCCAGATGCTTTTTCAGGCGCGTCGGCGCGATTTTTCGGGCGCGTGGCCGCGAAATTAATGGTATGCGTCCTGTCAACAGCTGTTGCCAGCTTGCTTTTTGCCACGTGTCATAGTTTCATTGCACCTTCGTTTTCTCTCTCTTCCGCATTAATTTCATCGCATTAATTGCGATTAGTATATAAAGGGGGAGAGGGTTCTTTGTAATCCACACTTTCACTCTTCTCTTCATCTTCTAAGCGATTTCCGGCGAATACTCACCTTTTCAGGCAAGCATTCTTCCGAAATCGTTTTTTTCTTTTACAAGATGTCTCGTGATCTCGAATCTACAGCTGATGACAAGAGTACTGCTAGCGAGTGCCAGTGTGCTCTGCCTGGCGATCTGTATCGGTACGTCGTCAGGAATTTCATGCTCGAGTCTCTCGAGCCTGAGTTTCCTGAACCCCATCAGACGGTGTACGATGCCCCCAGAGGCAAGATCGGGATTTATGCTGCATTCTTTGTTTATGGGAATCTTAGGTTCCCATTGACAAAGTTTGTTTACCGTGTCCTTGAGAGGCACGGTGTTCATTTGACCGAGTTGCACCCCATGGCGATCGCCAAGATTCGCCACTTCGAGTGGGTGTGCCGGATACTGGGCATTGAGCCCTATGTTGACCGCCTGATGACCTTCTACACTTGGAGGTGCATCCAGGGGTGGTATACATTGATAACCCGGGTTAAGGGTTTGAAGATCTGCGCAACCGAGCGCAGTCTTCGCGCGTGGAAGCGGGAGTTCTTCTACATCTCCGCTCGCGCCATCCCCCTTGCCATGAAGTTTAAGAATGGGCAAGCTCTCCCAAGCCTTCACGCCTCCAACTACCAGGAGGCGGAATGGTTCTCGAAGATATCTCGGGTCCAATCTCCGGTTTACCGGTTTGCGGAGTCCGGTATGGTGATGCTGGGGATGAGCCGGGTGTGGAAGGCTGCCGATGCGCATAAGATCCCAATCGTCCTCGAATACGGTTCGAACTCTGTTCCTTACGGTATGCTTTGTTTCTTTTTGTTGATTTTGAATTTCTTCTAACTTCTTTCCTGTTTATTTCAGAGGGGAACGACTTGCAGTCGCTCCTAAACCCGCGGGAGGCTGACGGTCCCGCTCGGATGGGTACTCGCGCTCTAGACGAGAACGAGTTGCCCATCCTAGAACAAACGGCGGATCGGTTCGTGGAGGTCTATCCTCTAGGCCATGAGATCCTTAGCGCCCGTCGGCCAGGTAAGGCGCTATTCGACCCTCGACCCCTCAATGTTGAAACCTCTGCTGGAATTCCTCTAATCGTATGTTCTGATGAGGAATTCGCAGATGGTCCTCCGTTGGTGCGGAAGAAGAAGGCTGCCGGCGGGAAGGGGAAGGAGAAGGTGGCCTCCACTGCCGATCCAGCGCCTCGGTCTGACTCGGAGACCGAGAGCGAAGAGGTGGCGGGGAATCCCGGTGGTGATAAGATCACCATTCCGGAGGCTGTGACAACTGTCACCGAAGAGCCCAGGATGACAACGGTGACCGGCGTGAAGAGGCCGGCTCCATCGGGTTCATCCCCGCCCGTCCGTACTTTCAGGCTCAAGAAAACCCGTAAGTACAAATTCCTTTAGCTTTTTTCTTCATAGTTTAATATCGTTAACACTTATCTTCTTTACGCAGGCGTGGATGTTGACGCATTCCAGGGTGGAGTGCAGAGTACCTCTCCGCCAATGACGGTAGACTTGGTCAGCCTACCTGAGGCGTCGACCCAGGCGCCTGCGCCTGCTTCCGCTGGTTCAGTTGCTCACTCCTTTGAGCCGACTGTTCCAGCTGTGATGACGTCACCGCCGGCTGTGAGTGCGATTTTTACTGCATCTTTCACCGAGCCGGCGGTTACTTTTGCTGCGGATTCCGCGGCGGCGACCGCGGCGGCTGCTACCATGCCCCCGCCATCGGCAACGACGGCCGATCCATCAGGTACGCATGGGGCTTCTCGCCAATCTCTGCCACCTTCTCATCTGCCTGACCTCTTGGATGGATTTCCCTTGGGTTCAGGTGATGGGTTCGGCGGCTATCGGCCTGTTATTGACCCTACATGTGCGTAGGGTTCTTTTGGCCCATTATATATATATATATATATATATATATATATATATATATATATATATATATTTTTCTTTATCATCTTTTCCTAACTGCTTTATGTCTTTTTGCAGTGTCGGATTCCAATGAAGTGTATGTTCCACGATGTAACATTCGCCGAGGAACAACCCTTCGCACCCCTGTGGAGTGCGTGGAATGGGCTCGTCACGCTGCTCCCAGTGGTGCGTTGGGGGAAGCCATGGCTAGCTACCAGGAGGGTAGGCTAACTAATGAGCTTCGGGTTCTCCTGGCCCGGATGCAGCCGCGCGTCGAGCTGCTTTGTCGTGAAAACGACAAGTTAAAAGCAGCTCGCCTTAAAGAAGTAGCTCAGGCGCGGGCTTTCCGGGAGGAGAACCAAAAACTTACCGCAGTGGCTGCGGAGAAGGAGAAGGCCTTCAAGGCCCTCGAGGTTGAAGTTCAGGCTCGACTCGAGGCCCGTTCCAAGGCTGCCCAAGCTGTTAATGAACAGCTTCGGCTGGCTAAGGAAACTGCAAGGAACGCAACCGAGAGGGCCACCAAGGCTGAAGCTGTTGCTGAGCCTCTACGCGTGGAGAATGAAGAGCTTAAAGCCAAATTAGAGGCTCTCCAGCAGGCTCATGATGCCTTGGCGATGGAAGACGCCAAAAAGCTCCAAGAAATCCTGGACCAGAGGGGGGTGCTTGACCATGCTGAGCGTAAGCTAAAGGGCGTCGAAGAGGCTGCGGCTAAAGAGGTGTTGCTTGCCAACCTCAACAAGAGTGAAGCCGATCGCGCCCGTAACGAAGCTCAAACTGCCCTCCAAGAAGCCCTGGTTGCCAAGGAATGGCTTCTTCGAGAAGCGTTGTCTCAGGTAAGCTTTTCTTGTCTTTACGCTTTTCTTTGTAAATAGAAAAGGCTTTGACACTTGTATATTTTCTTGTAGGTTGTGCATCGAGTCTTTGCTGAGACGTCGTATGACGATGCTATGAGCGCAGCCCTCAACGCTTCTCACGAGGATGGGGAAAAGGTCGGCTTCCTGCTTGGTCTAGGGTTCGTTGAGAAAGGCATCCCGCCTTCCAACTTCCCTTTGTACAATGTTGATACTGAAGCTGTTTACGACCAAGCAGTGAATCAGTACGCCGCATTCCCGCATCCGGTGGTGGAGAAGGTGAATGAAGTTGCTGCTGCTGATGATGGGCTAGCTATCCTTAAGGCTTTCCTTGAACTGCCACGCTCTACTGACGGTGCTGGTCCAAGTGGAAGTGGCCCTGAAGCCTGATCCTGAAGATCCCTTCCCACTGCTAGGATAGATTTAGCTTGTATAGATTTATTTTCTTGTAGGCGGGTAGTTACCCGGCCATTCTTGTAATGAATCATTGTGAAATATAAATCTTTGTGCGTAAGACCGCTTCTTTTATTGGATTCCTTGCTTTATAAACGTTATATGACTTGCATACTTTAGTTTAAATTAGCAATTTTCCAAGTGTAGAATAAGTTAACCTTTGAACGTGGTAGATAATAGGTTGAAGTTTTGCTTCCTCTTTCGTGATTGTGCGGGTAGGACCGTCACTTGCACTTAGGATGGCTAAACTTTACATGCGTCTAACCTGCGTGTAGGTTTTCCTCATCTTTTCTGAGGATAAGTTAACCTTTGAACGTGGTAGATAATAGGTGTGAAGTTTTGCTTCCTCTTTCGTGATTGTGCGGGTAGAACCGTCACTTGCACTTAGTAGGATGGCTAAACTTTACCCATATCTGACCTGTGTGTAGGTTTTCCTCATCCTTTTTGAGGATAAGTTAACCTTTGAACGTGGTAGATAATAGGTGTGAAGTTTTGCTTCCTCTTTCGTGATTGTGCGGGTAGGACCGTCACTTGCACTTAGTAGGATGGCTAAACTTTACCTTTATCTGACCTGCGTGTAGGTTTTCCTCATCCTTTTGTTAGAAATTCTGTTTTGAACCGTTCGACGCGCGGTTGTCAATAGGTTAGTGTTCAGCTCCTTTTTTCATGATTCATGCGGATAGACCGGCACTTTCATTTAATGGGATAACTGAACTTTTCCCCTTCAACTGACCTGCGTGAAGGTTTGTCGTTTTTTGGGTTTATGCGGGTTTTGCCGCCTTCCCCACGCAACGACTTCACGTAATTATGCGGTGAAAACCGGCATATCCGTGTTGAATAAATTAACCGTTCGACGCGCGGTTGTCAATAGGTTAGTGTTCAGTTCCCTTTTTCATGATTCATGCGGATAGACCGGCACTTTCATTTAATGGGAGGACTGAACTTTTCCCCTTCAACTGACCTGCGTGAAGGTTTGTCGTTTTTTGGGTTTATGCGGGTTTTGCCGCCTTCCCCACGCAACGACTTTCCACGTATTTATGCGGTGAAAACCGGCATATCCGTGTTGATAGTTAAAAGTATAAATGTAAAATCATCAGCGTCGATGTTTTAAGGAGAATCATTTCCATTAGAAGTGGCTCTTGGCCTTTTCTTTACAAATTTGGAATTGATTTACATGCAAACTGTGTAATTGAGCTCCCTTCCATGTTGGGATGGGAGTGCCATCGAGCCGATACGCACCTGGTTCGGGATCTCGTTCTTTACGCAGCATGTAGTCTCCACATTGAAGCTGGAATTTTTATTCGTGTTTTCCCCAGCTGGGGTTCTACACGCATCAGCCTGCTCAGCGTTCATTGCGCCACGAGGTGCGCGAGCGTCCCATCTCTGACGAATGCTTCGACCATGTCCTTTACGTCTATGCATTCTTCGGTGTTGTGGCCTTTTGTCCTGTGAAAGTCACAGTATTTACTCCGATCAGCGTTGTGACGATGTCGGATTATTTGAGGCTTTGGCCATGGGAGCTCCTCAGTAGCGAATATCTCGGTGACGCTTTTGGTGAGCGGCGTCCATCTGGAGTTCTTGTTTGACTGTACGTTATCCCTTCCGCCTAACCGATGCTGCAAGCCGGATGGGGTGTCAAAGTTTACCCTTGACTGCCAAATGCCTAGCTTCCGCTTTTTGTTTAATCGGGCGGTAAGGACGTTGTCTTCTCTTGTTTTCTGGGTGTAGAGGTTTGTGCTCTGTGGGAGATCTCTACCCAGTTGCTTCTCCGTTTCCGCAAAGCGTTTAGCTGCTGTCATGATGGCATCCCATGTGGATGGCATGCCATCTTTACCCGTTAAGGTGCGGATGAGCTCTGGGTCGTTCGCGCCCTGAATAAAAGCAGCGCGAACAAGATCTTCGCTAATGTTACCCAGACTTAGCTTCTTCGAGTTGAAGCGAGTGATGAAGTCTAGCAAAGATTCATCTTTTTCTCGAATGCACTTGAGGATTGTCCATTGCTCCTCGGTATACTTTCTTTGCTGGCTGAAGTGTTGGCTAAACTTCTGTTGGAAGTCTGCCCAGTCGTAGATGTGGTTGACCGGTAGACGATCGAACCACGCTCTAGCAGCCCCGACAAGCGTCATTTGGAACATGTAACACCACGTGGGTTCCGTCCAACTACTGACGGTTGCCCCCGCTATGAATCTGTTCAAATGATCATCTGGGTCAGATATACCATCATATGTGCCTATGCTGGACATTTGTTTGGCACTTTTTGGCGCGATTGCTTCCGCAATGTCCCTTGCAAATTTGGACGTTCCCGCATTTGCAACGTTTGGTCTGAATGTTTTGGAGAAGTCTCGTGGACTTCCACTTGTGCTTTTTGGTTTGAAGGCTTGTCCAAAATGCCTTCTTGGTTGGGAGTCCGTTTCCTTACGCTTCCCTTTTGCCCTATGGCGAGGGTTCGCGTCGGAGTCGGACTCCGAGTCATCGTCCCAGTATTCTTCGAATTCGTCGGCCTGTTGGACGGAACGCAAGCGTTCGTCCAACTCAGCTTGAATTCCTTTTGACGTGCCTCCGCCCATGCCTTAACTTCATCGAGAGTTTGGCGGGGGAGTCTTGTTCGTTTTTCAAACTGGGTATCAGTGAATCCCAGTGGGCGATTATTTACTGCACTTGCCCCAGCTTGGGTAACTGGGGTAGTGTTTGTAAAATTTACTTCACTTGCCCCGGCTTGGGTAGCAGGGGTAGTGTTTGTAAAAACTGTGTTGCCGGTATTCCCCCCAGTAGCTGGGGTTGTGGTTACCGGAGTTTCTTTAACCATCTTAGAAGTTTGAAAAAACTGGAGAAAAATGTTCTAGCTTTATGCACGGATGGCGCCAATGAAGAAACACTAACCGGACCCCGGGCAGATTACGGATAACCTGGGGGTTAGATAGATGTTTCCCACGAGGGGTTAGACCCAGAGAAGATGGTTCTTCTGATAACCTGCAAAACAGACACCGTGAGCTTGTCACTGAGAAGGGGGGGGGGGGGGGTTTCTCTCCTTGTGACCACCCTCCGGCGTGAGAATCAGACTAGATTGCTCTTTAAATATAAGTGTATATTAAGAGATTGCTAGAGCAGATATCAGGTATATTATGATGATACAAGATAAGATATGATAAGATGAGATGGTCATACCATTTGTGGTATTTATAGCCGAAGGTAGGTTTCCAAGGAGGTGTGGCCGGCTGCAACAGTGTTCCTGTTCCACCAACAGTGGCCTACGCACGTGCCCTGCTGGTAGTTGGTGGGTAGGCAGCGGCTGATAGTGACCAGGCCCGCTGTGTACTATTCCTTTTCCACCAACTGCCGGCTATGCACGTGGTATGGCAGTAGTTGGTGAGTAGGCAGCGGCTAATAGTGACATACAGTACAGGAGCCTGCTGCTCGCCATACTGTTGTCAATAAGCTGTCGTATCTTTAGTCAGATCTTTTTCCCATACCTCGTCAGGTACAGTACAGAAGATCTTCCCGTATCGTACGGACTAGGCTTACTTGGGCGGGAGTATTCCCCCTCCCGCCCTTGTGCGGGATTGTTCCCGGCTTTGCTCATTCCTTCAGGTGACACTGAATGATTGAGAGCTAAGTGCCTTGTGCGTGTAGCCTTGCTGCGCGGGTGGCCTTCCCTGATGGCTTGTATCCAAAGCTGCGGGAACAGGCGGAGTCCTTCACCATCGGGAGGCATTTCCTGCGGGAACAGGCTTGCGTACTGCGCGTAAGGACGTCACGTCTCTGAGCATGGTTGGTCCTGCGGATCCAGTTGGTTTCTGCGCAGACGTCCCTCTTCAAGGTGAGTCTTGCGGGTCCAACTGGGCTCTGCTGGGACCTACCTCTTCAAGTACCTATAAACAAAATACTTGCATATAATCAGAGTAAGTAAATTCATCGGTCGCGTAACAATTAAACTAAAAACGAACTTGTGTAAATCAAATTTGAGCTAAGCATTTCATCGAACACCTTACAGGCGGAATCAAAACATACAAAAAAACATATACATATGTGATTCGACATCATAGTTACAAATATATGGAGACCAACACAACCAAACAACAGAGCAAAGGACTAAAAAAACCAATAAATTTAGAATAAACGAAGGTCTACAATATACTGAGGATCAAAGCCATGATCAATTAACACAAAGCACACAATTGCAGCACCAATGCAAAGATTGAAAACCCACATAATGTAGGAGACGCGACAGCACCGCAACAAATAACAATCAAATCTACTCAATTAAGCACGAAACAGAATAGAAAGCCACTGACCGAAAACCCAAAAGCACATGCAATTGAAGCTCGAAACACAAATTCAGAAACAAACTATCCCATTACGAAGAAAATCGAAGCAACAATTGAAGAATACGTTACCAGATAATGCATAAGCATGGCCAAACCCTGCAAAGAAGCACATAAAAAACCCACATGCAATTGGCCGTTAAGGAAGATGAAAGAAATAGTACAGCGAAGCACCAGTTAGTTACCAACAAACGCTGAGTGAAAAACACGTGTGCCACCCACCAGCTGCCAACTGAAATGTATTGTAAACCACGCTTCAAATAGGCTATCAGTAGAACAGTACCAATATGAGTCATAACTGCCACTTTCAAATTAATATATATATATATATATATTAATTAGGGTCGTAGTAGACTGTCTTCATTGATGCATTCATTGTATATTTGTATGTCCTGAAAAGGGAAATAAGCATTGTGTTGTATATTATTCTTACTGTGCAGATAGTTAAACCTGCCCTAACCCATTGCAAGAGACGCCCACCTTTCGGACTATTACATGCATTAATCTGATATAATTATTTGCATAATGTCCTCTTCTTTATAATCTCTTTTGTATTGTCGTATGGATAACATTTGACCTTGTTGTTTCAAACCGCATCTTGGATCTCTGACAGACAAACTAATTATGCCTTGATTAATTCATATACATCCTTGAGAATGCTAAAGATCTTAGCCATCTAGGTATAAGATGGTCACTTGGACATTTTTGCATAACACAACCAAGAAATCATAACATTTAATTTTTTAAATAGACCCCCACTTATGATATGATATAATATAGTTTTACTAAGCACAATTAGATGAGGACACAACAAATTATAACTAGGATCATTTTGAGTTAAATATTATATGTTATAATATCAGTGTACTTTATATTTTTTATAGTCTACTAAGTCATCAAGGATATCTATAACATATATGATATTGCAATTATTCATATTCATCGTCAACTCT